>NW_020272410.1:0-4358 GCF_003268045.1 Sipha flava
AAAAAATATTCAAAACAATTAATGAAATTGATAAAACAATTATGATACCAAGTAGTCATTGGTATAAAAAATCAATTTTAGTTAATTATTCACCATCAGAAATGTTAAAAATTCCTTATTTCCGAACAAAACATTTGATTGTAAACGATGAGAACAGTAATGAAATTAACACACTCGTTCTTGGTATAAAAAGAATCATTCTTGAACATGGAGAAAATTTGTTGAATCTTTATAATAATTATGAAGTACTAGAATCAGATGAAAATTTCATAATTAGATACAACTTGGCATTAAATGATTTATTACTTAACGTTCTCCGGATATTTAAATATAATTTTCGAAGAAGGGTTATAAATAGTATTGAACGATTTTCAAACAAAAAAATCAATCTCGCTCTATCATGAAGAATAAACTTGATCAAGCACTATCGAATGATGTATTTCATTGATTATGTAAAAAAATTCCTTTAATTCTGTATTATTTGTATAATTCTCATATCATCGATCTAAACGTATTCAGTTTGTATTTAACAATATGCAGTGACTGGCATCAATTTTTAACTGAACGATTTGTATGTTATAAAAGCGACAACAGTAGGAGGAAATACGATTCACAATGTGTAATACAGTCGGTAAATGATAAATTAATGTTAAATTATTATATAATTACTCAAAAGGCGATTATTGATGAAAATAATATGAATAATTTTCTAGATCCAGATTCCTTGGATGCTATTATTCATAGTATCTTTTATAAATTGGAAACATTTTGCAAGCTTATGGGGGTTTATATATGAACATCATTTGAATGGTTAAGCTCAGCACACATATTTACTCAAAGCCTAGGTTCCGACGATATGAAAAAAATAAGAGAACAGACGGTAGCATTCTATTTGGAAAATATACCAATGACGATGCTGTATAATCAACTATTACCATGGAATGCAAATTTAAAAACACTAATTGATTTTAAAACCATAGTTGAAAATGTTTGTATGCATAAGTTATTCCAATACGTTAAGAATCAAGCAACATATATTTATGTTAACTTTGTATTAACGAACCTAAATGATGTCAATGACGATGTATTCACGAGGCTACAAAAAACAACTAAATGGTATAAATCGGGAAAACATGAATTGTTTAAGTTCATGGAATCGACCATTGAGTGATTTAATATACCCGATGAAATTAAATCGGTTACCGAAAAATTGAAAAAATTAGCATTGATACAATCGGTCAGTTCAATGATTGTATGAATAAACTTACATAGTATACGAAAAGTAAATTATTGACGATAAGACCAAGTGTTATTTGTTGTAGTTCATGCATTTGAAATATACAAGTGTAATGTTCCAATATTTAATTAGTATATTCAAGTGTTTTTTAAAACAGAAAGCTTAACAATTAAAATTTTTTTTCTTCTAAAAACTCGATAACTAGTAGTTTACTATAAAATGTATAACTTAGTAAAATCTATCAAATACATCGAGTATACTATAGTATACTATAGTATCCATTAGTGATCCATTCGTAACGAACTAGTTTAATTTATAAAAAAATATAATGTATTTGTTTAAACTTCTAGTTTTTCAAGGAATACAAATTCTCGTAGGTGCACCAGAACCATCGGTAAGTACAAATTTATCCCGTGTGAGAGATGGTGAAAATCAATCGATTGATGCAATCGGAACAAATAGTCTTGAAGAAAAACTGGTTACTGAGGTGAACAACTATTTCGGTAGGATGAAAAAAATTGACTCATTCAAATTTCACCATTCATTACCAAATTATAAATGTGGTAATTTAATTCGAGATACAGATGTTCAAAATTTGGAGTACATTATATTTATTTTATTGAATCGAATATATGATCGTTGTATTAAAACATTTCCCGATAAGGAAGAAGTTTTGTCAAATATAAATCTGGAAATTGGAATTGTTTCACTATTTCAAACTGGTTACGTAAAAACAATATGTAAGCATATTCCACGATGTCTTGATTTCATCTATGTTTGTGCACCTACATATACAAATATAGAAAAAATATTTTCATTGTATTCGGACATTTGTTACTCTGGCGATTTATATGTTTCAAAATATAAAGATAAAAATAAACTTCTTGGTAAAAATGAAAATATCACCAACCTTTTCCTTGAACGTATAAATTCTTTATACAATAGTCTATATAAAATTAAGTCTACTTCCTTAGAAGCCGATTCCTATAAAACGGAATATGACATGATTTTTATAAAAAACATATTCAATATAATTAATGAAATTAATAAATCAAATATGATAACGAGTAGTGATTGGTATAAAAAATCAATTTTAATTAATTATTCACCACCAGAAATGTTAAAAATTCGTTATTTCCGAACTAAACATTTGATTGTTAACAATGCGAACTGGAATGAAGTTAACACTCTCGTTCTTGATATAAGAAGAATTATTTTTCATCGTGGAAAACATTTGTTAAATCCTTATAATTATGAAGAACCAGTATCAGATGAAAATTTAATGATTAGTACCAACTTGGCATTAAATGAATTTTTACTTAACGTTCTCCGGATATTAAAATATCATTTTCGAAGAAGGATTATAAATAATATTGATAAATTTTCATCCAAAAAAAATCAAATTCACTCTATCATAAAGCAAGTGCTTGAAAGAGCACTATCGAATAGCTTAAATCATAGATTATGTAAAAATATTCCTTTAATTCTGTATTATTTGTATAATGCTCATATCATAGATCTAAACGTATTCAGTTTGTATTTAACAATATGCAGTGATTGGAATCAATTTTTAACTGAACGATGTGTATGTAATAAAAGCGACAACAATAGGTGGATGTACGATTCGCAATGTATAATACAGTCGGTAAATGATAAATTAATGTTAAATTATTATATGATTACACAAAAGGCGATGATTGATGAAAATAATATGAATAATTATCCAGATCAAGATTCCTTGGAAGCTATAACTCAAAGTATATATAACAAATTGGAAACATTCTACAAGCCTAAGAAGGTTTATGTATGGACGTCATTTGATTGGTTAAGCTCAGCACACATATTTACTCAAAGCCTAAGTTCCGACGATATGAACGAAATAAGAGAGCAGACGGTAGTATTTGGTTTGGAAAATATACCAATGACGATGTTGTATAATCAACTATTACCTTGGAATGCAAATTTAAAAACACTAATTGATTTTAAAACTATAGTTGAAAATGTTTGTATGCATAAGTTATTCCAATACGTTAAGAATCAAGCAGTATATATTATTATTTATTTTGAAATAACCAACCTAAATGATGTCAATGACGGTGTATTCACGCGGCTGCAACAAACTACTAAATGGTATAAATCGGGAACACATGAATTGTTTAAGTTCATGGAATCGACCATTGAGGGATTTAAAATTCCGGATGAAATTGAATCGATTATCGAAGCAATTGAAAAAATTAGTGTTAATACGATTGGTATGTTCAATGATTGTACGAAAAGTATGAAAGAGGAATATGATAAAAATTCGAGGATTAATGATATTTTATCAAATATGAATTCTGATTATGTAATTAAATTGAACTATGATTTTTTAAAAAACTGTGTTGATGCAATACATTTTATAAACAAATATATATATTTTTTAAATAGTACCGATGGACTTCCTGATAAATTGGAAACTTATGATGTTCAAGAACTCTGTAATAATGATATTTTAGATAATGTTTTTAATGTAAATAAATAAAATCTCAATGATTCCCACAAGTATTCTCCATATAGCATAATTGAAAAATTATAAAAAGTTCTTTAAAAAGTAATAAAAAAAATAAACAATAGATTCCTATTCTATTACATATTTGTTATGAGATTTTTTATTTGTTAGTTTTTCTTTAAATTTTTATTCATATATATGTTTAAATCTTTTTCCTTCATAGAAAAAAAAAAATATTTATAATATTGTTAGTATTAGTAAAGCAATGTACAGGCTGACGTGAAATTCTGAGGCCCCGGAAAGTGTTATGGGTACCCTTCCCTTTGCAATTGCTTGACCAAATCGCAATATAACCACTTGTACATGCTATGGAACTACATAAACATAGCCCTGGCTTTTTAATAACTTAAAATTTATGATTTAATTTGTTGAAAATCGGAAGTTATATTTAAATTAGTTGTTGTAAACTATGTTTAATATTCTATAAATGCGAATTATATATTTATAATTTAATTTTCTAATTTTTTTTCTGTTATTTTACCAATTAACGAAGCTAAGGAATGAGCAATAATGTATTTTACTGATTATTAATAATTGTTAACCAAAACCAACAAAAAATTATCATGGAAAAAA
>NW_020272411.1:0-12523 GCF_003268045.1 Sipha flava
TAAGAACATGATATGGCGCGAAATTCAAATGGCGCGGTGTTTGAACAATAATACTTATGTATATGTAAGCACTAAGCCGTCAGGTATTTGTAATTGTTTTTTTATTGTAATACTCTGTGCATGAATAAAACCAGTTAATTTTCAAAAATTTTAGGAAATAAAATAAACTATTTAAAAAATATTGAGTTCATAAATAGTTTCATTAGTTGATTTGATGATTGTTTCAAGTAGTGCGCTAATTCTAAGTTATAATAGCCAATAATTTTTGCGACAATCTTCTTGTTTTTAGACCAGAAATTTGTATTCATTAATATATTATTTTTTATTATTAATTCAAAAACTATTTAAAATCAAAATCATATACTTCTTTGAACAATTTTTTTTATGTTAGAAAATTATTTTTGTAATTTGTAATTTCAAACTAATATTTATTTATTTATTTATTAATTGAAATACGAGACGTGCCCAATTACATAGAATATCCAATTACATAAAAATATGTCACATTTAAGTATAATTCGAACTTGCCTTAATTTTTTATCCTTAAGTATCTAGTCTAAAATGTGTCAAATAATTTAACAATTATTATAAAACAATTTCTATGATTAACAGCTAAATGGAGAATAATTCTGAATGTGAAGATCTTGTAGAAGATGTTTTTAAAGAGGCAGAAAATGCATTATCTACCACTATCCCGAACAATTTTAAAAAACTTTTAACAATTAACGGATATGATGATAAAAAAGCTCTTAGTTTTATTGATGATAAGTCATTGGATACAATTGAAGAATTTGCAAAAGAAGTTTTACCCAATCTCATTGACTTTGATGAATATGCATCATATTATGGAATTTTTAATAATAATATTCAAAAATTCCAGATTCTTAGTGGCTTCCGTAAAAGAATTTTAATGGTAGCTGAATTCTATAAAACCAAATTTTCAAAAAAAAATTCAGACACTACACTTAAAAGAACATTTTCAAATATCAAACATAATTCAGTAAAAAAAAAATGTACATCTATTGATGTAATTCAAAATACTATTTCTAGTGAGTTGATTGTTGAAAATAATGTAATAGATATAGAAAATGAGCGTGCATTTGTAGAAATATCAATAAGAAAATGGTTACGTAACCAAAAGGAAACTAATATTCAATCATTATGTGAGAACGATTTAAGTATCTCTGTTCGTGTGAATGAACATATTAATGATGTTGAAGATACATATTATATTTGTAATTATATCTGCATTATAAATTGTGTTGTATGTAACTCAAGGCTGACTGTTAGAAAGGTTACAGATAAATCTCATGTAAAAGGTAGGTGGGTTTTCAGCAATTTATACAGGCATATCATTTCACATAATACTGATAGTAAATAGCAAAAGCTTAAACCTCCCATTAGAAAAGTGACTGATTATTTTAATTCTACAGAATCTACATCTAATCTTTCTTCTAATTGTGTAGTTGAAAATAGTTTTCTGAACCAACAATTAACTATCAACAACGATTCTATTGAAAAACTCAATAATGATTCAGCTTCAAATTTAGCTATCAATGAGTCGGATTTTCATGAAAGCAGCGTTATGAACCACGGGACACATAATCGACTGCTGGAAGTAGAACGGTCCCTTATATCAAAACTTCCATCGACATCGAAATGGAAAAAATCACTTTATAGTCGCAAAGAAAGAGAAACAAGAAGAAGACATAAATCACTACTTTCAGACAAAATTTTGCATGGACTAGATCAACCATTAATATCCAACTTCTATCCAATATTAGATAAGCTGTCAAAATTATTGAAAGAAAATGAAAATCTAAAACAAATGTTATTAGATAATATAAACAATCATAATAGCCATACAGAAATCAAAGCATCAAAACAAATTGAAAATATACCAATTCTCCTCAAATATTTATTTAAGTCTAGCACAGCTAATTCAAACCGTAAATCTAATGCTAATACTTACGACGAGACAATTAAAAAATTTTCTTTGTACTTATTTTTTGTTGGGGGTCGTCATTTGTACCAAACATTATGTAATAACATGCCAAACTCTATACCATCGATTCCTAGTCTCTTTCGGTATTTCGGAAAAACTCAAAAAATATCTGAAGGTTGTTTTAGATTTATGGAACTTCGAAAATTTTTAGATGATCGAGACCTTCCTTTGTATGTTTGGTTAAGTGAGGATGGAACACGTATCACTGGAAGGATTGAATACGATAATGAAGACAATAAACTTGTAGGATTTGTTTTACCATTGAAACATGGTTGTCCAAAGATGGATACATTTGTAGTCACATCTGTGAAATGTGTACTAGATGCATTCAAAACGGCTACAAAGTCTAAGTATGCCTATTGTATTATGGCGCAACCCTCTATTCCATGTTCACCTTCATTTTGTGTCTCAATTTTTGGTACTGACAATTGTTTCTCATTTGAAGATGTAATTAACCGTTGGGATAAAATGATCGAAATGGCAAATAACCAAAATATACACATCTTAGGTTTTTCAAGTGATGGAGATCCAAGATTGCTAAAGGCTATGCAGCACTGCTGTATGACTCGATCACCTGCAGCTTCTTCAAATTATAATTGGTTTAAATTAGGTTCTTCAGATGGTTACAACTCGCTGTCATGTAAGCAGCAAATATATATCCAAGACACGACACATATTGGAACAAAATTGAGAACCCGTATGTTGAAACCAGCCATAGTTCTTCCATTAGGCAAATACAGTGCCTCTATAGCACATTTACATTTTTTAGTAGATAACTTCTCAAAGGACAAACATTTATTAACTAAATCTGATTTAAATTCAATTGATAAAATGAACTATCGAGCCGCTGAGAAAATGTGTTCAAACGAGGTTATCAATTTATTAAAATCTATTCCTGACACAGATGGTACTGCTGCGTATTTGACGGTGATGCAGTTTGTCATTTCGGCATTCAACAATCAAAGTTTGAGCGTTCAAGATCGTGTATATAGTTATAAGTTATGGTTTGCAGTGTTTTTTCTAAGACAATGGAAAATATGGATTAAAAATAATAAATTTTACAATTGCACTGCAAATTTTATATCCCTTAATTCATATTATTGTATTGAGTTGAATGCTCATGCACTTATTCAGATTATAAATACACCAGATTTAATACCTGAGTTGTTTGTACCGTGGCTATATAGTTCCCAGCCTTGTGAGCAGCTATTTAGGGCTACAAGATCTTTAACATCAACATTTAACTCTGTAGTTAATTTCAGTGTTAAAGAGCTATTGAACCGTGTTAAACGTATTGAAATTTTGAACACAATATCAAATGAACTATCCCAACCAGATAATACTAAAGGAAAGGACAGCTTTAGATTTCCAAGAGGTATGAAGCAGTCGTTAGTATCATCAAATTCTCTATCAAATGTACATATAGACACTTCAATACGAATAATCTAGACATTATTATAAAAGATGCATTAAAAGATTGTAGAATATTATTGATTAAACTTGGTATGATAACTAAGGAAGATATTATACATTTTGATGAACAAATATTTAATCTTAATATTGGTAAGACCTCGGGTAAAACTCTTGGTAAAACAGCTGAGAATACCAACCATGTTAGTCATGCATCAGATGACAGTGAGGATGAATCAAATGAAAATATTGCTAAATTAAAAAACAATAGCTTAAACAATGATAAAGATTTTGACTTAGATGAAAACGATCGTGCTTGTAATTTGTCTTCAATAGATAACATAGGTGAATTTTTAAATGTAAAAGATTTTGAAAAGCAATTTAATGAAAAAGGATATGTAGACTTTGATAATAGTCCATTTGTTCAAATAAAAATAAAAAATAAGTCAATGGTTATAAAAAAAAGTACTCTATGTTGGTTGTTAGACAATGAAAAAGATTTAGTGAGTACTGATCGCCTACGTAGGTTTATTCCTGTTGTCTCAAAAAATGATAGTGAATTAATAACCTCTAAGAAAATAACTATTAACGATCGAGTGCATATTGGCGATTGGGCTGTATTTAAGGTAAATAACACTATGTATGACAAAATAAATAATCAAAATAATGAAAATTTCAATGGAATTATTATTGGTAGAATACTAGCTTTTGGATATATTAATAAGCGGAAAAAAGGTTTTAGTCCTTGTTTTAGTAGACAATACATATTATTGAAGGAAGACAATTTAGATGAAGTAGGCTGTCACTGCAGTTGGTACATTTTAAATGAATCAGGCATATTATGTTCGTTTGAAAAAAGTGACCATGTATACCAGTGTATGAGCTCATACAAATTTTCTATTCCTAGTCCATCCATAAAAAACACTGAAAATAAACAATTAGTATTCAGCTTAAACGATAAGTTATATAAAGATTTAGAACATCAAATAAATAATCTTGTAAATAATACAACTGGGGTATATTGTGCCATAGCTGATGATAATTATGCATCTGATCTTTCATCTCAATCTTTATGTAGTAATAATAATATCTTAAGCAATTCAGATGGTACTGATCAATCAACAGATGATAATCTTTTATGTTATAATGAGAATAATCAATCAGACAATGAAGTACATGACGAACCTCAAAATATCGGTATTGAAGAAATAATATATGAGCAAGTTATTTGGGATTTAATTAAAGCTGGTGTATATTTATTAGTTGACTTTATAGGAGGATTACGTAAAAAAACACATTACAAAAATGTATGTGTGGTTCAATCAGTGGATCAAGACGACGGTGATATAATAGTTATGGGCCTAAAAAAAAATGACAGTTTTGGAACAGAGTTCTGCATTAATGAAAAGAATGTTTCAACTATTAATATAGAAATGGTAATTGCCATTTTACCAAATCCAAAATTCATTATCAAAAACAGGAAAGTAGTTTACCAATTTCCTGGGTATGTTTCTATAAATGAAAATTTAAAAAAATAATTTTATAAACCAAAAGGCTGGATTTTTATTTAATATTTAATAAGCTCACCAAGACTGCATAAATATTGTTATTATTATTTATTTTTTATTTTAAACCAAAAGGCTGGATTTTTATGTAATATTAAATAAGCTCACCAAGACTGGAAACATATTGTTATTAATTGTTTGTATTTTAAACCAAAAGGCTGGATTTTTATTTAATATTTAATAAGTTCAGCAAAACTGGAAAAATATTGTTATTACTTTTTTTTTATTTTAAACCAAAAGGCTGGATTATTATTATTTTTGTAAACAATTTTATATTATCTATAAGTTTATTATGAATTATGTTTTTAAACTAAAATGATTATTATGTTATAAAATAATTAAATGTAGTTTTTAATACTTAACTACAAATTTTATTAGCAATCAAATCAGACTTTTTTTTATATTATTTGCAATTTGAAATTCACTGAAACAAAACCCTTACCTACTTGAATATTATAGTTTTTAATTAAAAAATATTGTTTATACTAGAATTTATCATCTAAAATGTCAATTTTAATTAAAAACTTTTTGCAACATAAGTTTCTGTTGTACCGAGGGGAATTTTATCAATATTAATTTTTACCAATTTTTCTAAAATCAAAAATACTTTTATAAATTTAAAAACATTAGGTATTTGTTTATTATTTATAATCGGGATAAATAGGTTATGAAATTATTACTGGATATAAATATAATAAATTAATAATTAATAGGTAGGTAGGAGGTAGGTATTATACCGGTTATACTTATGTTATTTTAGGTGATTTCATTGTAAATACATTGAACAAATCATAACAATTATAAAGCAACATTTTTTTAATTGTAACTCAGTACCTATACCTAATCATGGTAATCATTGGTAATCACGGAAATCATATGGTAATCACGGAAATCTTGTGGTAATCACGGAAATCTTTCGGTAATCACGGAAATCTTTTTGGTAATCTTGGAAATCATTGGGAAATCATAGAAATTATGGTAATCATTGGGAAATCATGGTAATCTGGAATCTGGTGTACACAATTTGTGCCAGTGATTTACCCCCTTTATGTACCTATATAACTTGTATATATTAAATATTATATATTAATTATTTAAAATAAACTTTCAAAAATACACGTGTATGTTAATACACGGGTACACGGATTTTATTTACACGTGTAATTCAATACACATTTTAGATACGTGTACACAGATTCCGTGTACACGTATTTCTTAATACACATTCAAAATCGCGGGCCCTAACATAAATACATCCACAAGCCACATATATAAATACAATAATATCAAGAGCCAAAATGTTAAAAAAAAATTTTATAATTTTTATAATTCGTATTTTATCGTTAATATTAATATTGTTTTTTTTTTTTTTTAATAATACGTGAGCGATATACGACTATGACGCGAGTTGTCCACCCCGAGTATAGACAATAGAATAACGTGTAATCATGTAAACGCATATAAGTACAGTTTTTAAAAATACATTATTGTAGAATGTAGATTACCGCTCCTGTATAATACGCATTACGCAGAGTCATTTAGAAAAATCGATGTCATATCCTCAATATTAAAAATCGATTTTATTGATGAGTTATTTTACTCTACGATTACTCAGAAACTTAAAAAAAATGGTTCTGTGTAATACGTAAATGCATTTTGTCTATGTTGCGGGTAATCTAAATATTGAAAACAAATAGTACGCTGATATCCTCTTAATATAAATAATAATTAATTGATACGTTTTTAATTGATAGGCTTGTTGGTTAGTTTTGGTTATAATTGAAAGTAAAAAAACAATGATTGGTCGAGAACGTGATAAATTTAGAAAATATGATTCGGAAAACGTAAAACGAGAAAAAAAACGGAAAGCTGAGGAGTTGACACAGAAACACCGGGGTTGTTCCATGCACAAATTTTTAACTTTATCTAAAAATGAAGATATCGAAATTACTGTAAATCTAAAACAATCAAGTTCTTTACATTTAGATAACGCTCCGCCTATCATGGATATTGATAAAAATTCAATTGAAAACAATGTTTTAGAAAATAACAATAAGTTAATTGGAAAAAATGTCATTGATAATGATGATAGCTTAAAAAAATCAATCACATATATGAGGTGACCCTGGAAACTGGCCTAGCAATATAGACAATCAAATAAGATATGATATAATAAAGTTAGGACCAATACGCATTACCATTATGAATTTCCAACAACTCTTCAAGATGATGGCTCTAAACGAAAATTTACCAAAAACTTATATAAAAGAAATTTAATTAATGTTGAAA
The DNA here is from genome assembly GCF_003268045.1 of Sipha flava. Lineage (NCBI taxonomy): Eukaryota > Metazoa > Arthropoda > Insecta > Hemiptera > Aphididae > Sipha > Sipha flava. The sequence continues at coordinate 7,270 of NW_020272411.1, forward strand.
AAACTGATAGAGTTTGGCTTGTTTATTCTATTACGAAAAACTGCGTATTTTGTTATAGTTGTAAGTTTTTCTCTTGTGAAAATTCCCACTTTAACCATCTAAGTACTATCGGAAAAAATGACTGGAAACACTTGCCTGAGAAATTTATAAACCATGAGCGTTCTGTTCGGCATTTTAAATGTATTGAAGCCTGGACAGAATTAAAAAAAAGAATTTTGAAAAAAAAATCAGTTAATCAACAACATTTATCTATTATTGAGAATGAGAAAATTCATTGGACAAATATACTGAACAGAATTTTATCAATCATTAATTATTTAGCTGCTCATAATGATGTATTTCAGAGTTCATCAGATGTCCTTTACACTAAAAGTAATGGGAAATTTCTTGGCTTAATAGAAATGCTGGCGAAATTCGATCCAGTAATAAAGTAAAGCATAAAGGAACATGTAAACAGAATTAAAAATAATGAAACGCATGTCCATTATCTAGGTCAGTGGTGGCCAAACTACGGCCCGCCATCATTTAATATCTGGCCCGCGAAAGTCTTCTATATTACAGCACTTATTTGTATAACTGTAATATTTTGCATTTACGTAAAAAAAAATTTAGAATGCATTTTTTTATGGCCCGCGATAAAAAAAAAAGTTGTTTTTTATGGCCCGAGGAAAAAAAAGTTTGGCCACCACTGATCTAGGTCATAGAATACAAGACGAAATTATTTATGTGATGGCCAATGAAATCAAACAAAAAATAATAAAAAACATACAGTCTGTAAAGTATTTTAGGTCTTAATGGATTGCACTCCAGATATTGGACACAGCAAGCAACTTGCTATTCTTTTGCGGTTAGTACATATGGATGAAGAAAATTAATACAGTACACCTACCATATAAGAATATTTTTTAGATTTTGTAAAGGTCGATTCTACTACCGGTTTAAATTTGTCAGAAGTTCTGATCACACAACTTAAATTATATAAAATAAACATTGAAAATTTCCGAGGTTAGGCTTATGACAACGGATCGAACATGACAGGAAAATATCAAGGAGTTCAATCTCGAATCTTAAATATAAATCCTCGAGCATTTTTCACTTCTTGCGCTGCCCATAATTTAAATTTAGTCCTGTGTGATGCTGCTAAAAATTCAACTATAATCATTAAATGTTTGGTATAGTTCGAAGTGTTTATACATTATTTTTGGCATCAACATATCGATGAAGTATTATTAAAAAACATTGTACAGTATTCACGGTTAAACAATGGTCAGAAACGAGGCGGAAGAGCCGTATAAATAGCGTAAAAGCTTTACGTTTTCAACTCTCAAGTATTTTAAATGCTTTAGAAGAAGTTTCTGAGACAGCTAATGATTTGATGGCCCAAAGTGAGGCTGTTTCACAATGAAATGAAATCGGTAATTATGAATTTATATTGAGTCTTGTGATTTGGTATGATATTTTAACAGAAGTAAATATTGTGAGTAAAAGTGTACAAGATCATAATATGGATATAAATACTTCTGTAAAAATGGTTTAAAGTCTTATACAGTTTTTGCATCAATATAGAGAAAATGGGTTTTATTTTTGCAAAAATTGCTGCTAAAAAAGTAGCCGAAGATGCCGATATTGCAGTTGCTTATAAAAATTCAAGAGTAAAAAAAAGACGAAATTATTTGATTATGAAAATGTCGACGAACCTGTATTAAATAATGAAGATCGGTTTCGTACAAATTATTTTTTCATCGTTCTTGACCATGCAATACAGTCGATTGAGAAACGCTTTAATCAGTTGGAGACTTATTCGGACAATTTTGGATTTTTACATCGCATTGGCAAGTTGAAAACAATGGAAAACGATGATATATTAAAACACTGTAAAGATTTGCAAATAATTTTAACAGATAATAATTTAAAAGATATAGATGTATTAGATTTATTTTTCGAACTAATTATTTTTTGATCTTTAGTTGACGAAGATACAAATAAGCTCCAGGCACTTCGTATTTTAAAAACAACTCACGGATCATTTCCTAATCTAACCATTGCTCTTAGAATAATGCTAACCACTCCTGTGACATCAGCTTGTGCAGATAGAAGTTTTTCAAAGCTAAAATTAATGAAGACTTATTTGCGCAATCGATTAGGCCAATACAAACTTTCTGAACTAGCTTTAATATCAATTGTAGAAGAAATATCGTCTACCATCGACTATAAACATCTCATAGACATCTTCGCTTCGTAAAAGTCTAGAAGTAAAAGGTTTAGGTAAGTTTTAATATGATAATTTCTATTTTACTTTATTTTAATTGTTAATGATATTATGATAAAAAGAATGTCATGTTCATCATGTCTATTATATATTTAATTTCCATGATATAACAGTGTAAAGAATATTTGATTTTAATTATTATTTATTATATTCCAATAGATTAAAATACCTAATAATATTTTTATTTATTTTTTTTTTTGTATATGAAGATCGCTAAATCTCACGGAGAAGTCTCGTATGAAGACAAAAAAAAAAAAAATTAGACTGAAATACATACTAAATATATCTGGGTAGGAGGAAAAATAATAATAATATATATAATGAAAACATGGAATAAATATATCAAATATATGTACATATTTTAAAAAAAAAAAACGTTGAAAATTATTTTGTCCGGGGCCCCGCAAAAACTAGGGCCGGCCCTGTCTACACCTAAATGTCTGTCATAGTCGTTGTAAATCGTAATGTCGTTATTCAATTTTAAATTTGTCATGTTTTAATTTTTCGATTCTCACCATTTTATTTTTCTTATACGTCGTTTGGAATCCTCGATTTCTATTTAACATATTTAGCAATCTATTTAGCATATTTTATAGTAAGTATTTATATTTATATGTTATGTATGATGTTAATTATATTTGTTTGAATTTGTAAAGAAGTTACACACTACCGACCCACTAAACATTTGATGTTTTCAATATCCCAACGATTTCGGTTTTAAGTTATATTTGAAACATCAAATGTGATGTTGAAAAATCGGCATATTAATGTTATATTGTAACTGTTCCTATAGGTATACTGTGTCAATTTTAAACATTTAAAATTTTACCTCAATGCAATTTGTGTTACAAGATAATTAAAAATAATGATATTTATTTATAACACCCATAGGTTAGTTGCAACTATACCATAGCCTAGTGGCGCCCAAGACATATTTTTCAGGTGTAGCAAGAAATAATTTTACCCACCCACCCACCCACCTCTTCCAAAACTATATTATTTTATACATTTTATTATATTTTAATTGATAATATTAGTAAATAGGTACCAACCAATATGACCTGTGTTTTGTCAGAATAAGGGGTATTAATTTGTAATCAGATATTATACATTCATACAAATATGTTACAGGCATTACATTTTTTAAATTTATTAAAACCTTCAAAATAAAAATATTATAAAAGTATTGCAAAACAGCTTGCCTTATTATAATCCTTATTCCTCGATGTGATTTTTACAATACGTTGTGTGGTTGTGGTAACATAATATTATTTTGTTTAATAACCAGTTATACCATATAGGTACTATAATACTATAATAATACAGATATGACTGGATTGAGTTAGACTATTCGTTTATTTAAAAATTATAACTTATAAGTAGTAACATAAGTATTTATTAAAATCAAAATGTAAGATTTTTAATCAACGATAAAGATTTTAGACTAAATTTATCAATTACACATGTATAATTAATATCAATATCTTGCTCACAATTTATCCTCATCAGCAATTCTAGTCTGTCATTGGACATGGTAGAACGAAGTCTGTTTTTAATAATTTTAAGTTTGGAAAAACTTCGCTCTGTCTCTACACTTCCTACTGGTAAAGTTAATGCAATTTTGTACATGGCAAATAATGTCGGAAACATAATTTTAAGAGAACCGTGAGTAGGATAAAATAGCCGGTTCTGGCCCCCCCGCAAAACCACCAAACCCCTCTGCCCACCGACGATGACCTTACCGATAAGATTTGACCCCAATTAGACTAATTGACACTAATTGGTCAATTAAATGGGTTAATTGACCAATTAGCACCCAATTAAGTACTTCACCTATGATCTTCAACGGGGTAATTGGTCAATTAGTGTCAATTATGTGCTTAACCTTTGATCTTAAATTATTTATCGAACGATTACGGGACATCGGCGGCGGCGGGTTTAACCCTTTCGCCCTAGGCCACTACCACCACTTCACCACCAGACTTCCCCACCCGCCGCCACGATCCTCGGTCTGGGACCAGGAACCCGCCCTGCCCCACCCCGCCCGGCACGTTAGCGTCATCGCTCCGATGACGGGTCGATTTTTTAGCCGTTATCATCGATTTTACCGCGCTATTTATTCTATCATCGCAGACGCCATTACCACTCGATTACGTGTAATAAATGATAACAGCGCGCTGACGCGTTTTGATAACGTTGTAATTATATAACTATTTTAAGTAAAATACAAATATTTTCTATATTATATAAGAAACACCACGTGTTAGACATTAAACCGCCGCCGTCCCCGCCATAGCTGTAGTCTTTTTCATATTAATATTTTATTTAAATAATATATATAATATAATGACCATCAACAGCACATATGCGTGTCAGATATTAACTCGAGACTGCTGCTTAAGTATTTTAGAGATTAACATTGCAACACGTGTTGGAGATATACATATATATATATATATATATACACACACCATCATCCGATCTTTAAGACTCCGGAATGAATGCCCAGGTAAACGGAATCATGTGTTATATAATAATAATATTAATAATTGTGTTATGCGCTCTCGGCGTGTAATGCTTGGCTTTTACAGATTAATCTTTTAAAATAATATAATGACCACTGTTTGAACAGGCTATTGCGTTCTGTCTGGCCGCGACAACCGGTTCCCTCCGATAGCGTGCCGATTCTGGAATGTTCGAGAACTTTCGGTCGGCACGCTTCGTCGCGCTGGCATCACGATCCGGGCGATCCATGGTCCGACACTTGCAACCGAGCGAGCTGGTGGTTCCCACCGGGTGTGTGACTTTTCTTTTGCCGTCGTGCATGTTACCGCCGGGTGTGTGACTTTTACTTTTGCCGTCGTGCGTATCACCGCCGAGCGTGTTATCCCGTTTGCCGTGGTCCGTCAACTTCGTGTGCGTGGCTTGTCCTTTCCATATCGCCATTCAAGCCATCGGCAGTGTCATCGTCGTCGAGGTTGGTCG
>NW_020272412.1:0-1339 GCF_003268045.1 Sipha flava
AATACTTACATTCTTTTAATTCATTTGAGATTGACTGCAATACCATTTGACTCATTATTGAAAGTAATTCATTTTGTATGGAATGATGTGTATATTTGGCATTTTTTGGTAAGTTTTCAATTTTATTTTTTAATCTTTTATCTTTTTTTACATATAATTCTAATAGTTCAAGAAAATTTCCTTTGTTAAGACTGCTTTCACTTTCATCATGACCTCGTTGAGCTATGTTTTGGCAGGCAGTAAACAGTAAAATTTCAGCAATATTGTATATGTAATAACGATTTTCTCTAATCAATGCCTCATTTGCTACATTAAGTTGTGTTTGAATAGATGTTGTTTTCCTTGATTGCTTATAACCGTCCCACTTGGACATACATGTTATATGAGTAATTGATTTGTCATGTCCTTTAATTCCACAATCTTTGTCTATGGCATTTTTCCAGTTTTTAAATCCAGATTTAATAAAAGGCGAATTATCAGACTCTGATGCAAAAAATCGACAAGCAAAACAATATGATGCATTTTCAATTATGCTATATTCTAACCATGAATATTGTTTATACCATTCGATATGAAAATGTCGCCATTGTTTACCAAATTTAGTTTTTGGAAACATTTTTAATATTGGTTGAGTTGGATTGTCACTTACACATTTTGTAATATCACTTGGACCAGCTACAGACTTTTCTTGATGTTTTTCTTGAATTTTTAGTCCACCAAGATTTATTTCAGGACCATTATTGTCATTATTGATGTCACTGCTACATGTACTTGAATTCGATGTTATACCTATGAATAAAACAAATTAATATTTATTTATTATATTATTATTTAATACTTAAACAGAATAGAGTAGGTATACCCACTAATGATTATTCATATTTAATAATTTAATATAATTTATATATAAAATAATTACTTGAATTTATTTCATCATCACTTTGAATGATATATTCAGCTTGTTCTGATTCGACATAATCCTGTGTATCTTTTACACTTTTTTTGTTATTTGAGTTAAAGTAAGAATCAATTTTTCGATTCATCTTAATTTATTATTTATAAATAAAATTGAAATACGTTGGTAGGTATTCGTGTAATTGATAAGATCACAGAATATAAACTTTCAAAGTTTTTTATATGACAATTTTTACTATTTACAGGAGCTACACATGAATAAAATATAATAATTATACATTTATAAAACAATTAACGAATAAAACGTATAGTCATTACTCATTATGGCACTCAACAGTCAAGAGTCAACACTCAAAGCACGACGAACGAAAACATAATCTGTATTAACTATTAATAATTTTATCAATGTACCCATCTGTTATCA
>NW_020272413.1:0-3469 GCF_003268045.1 Sipha flava
ACTGTGTCTAATGAGCCTAACAATTTGTAAAATTAAATTTTTTTCAAGTTAAATGCATATTTTTTTGATTTTTCGTGCTATTTATAGCGCATATGTTAGAGTTTTTAAGTGCATATTTAAGAGCTAAAAAGTAATATTTTTAGTGCCACAACTTCCGAACCCTGCTTATAATATACTTAACACGAAAATTTGTATGAGCTTACTGTTATGTCATCGAACCGAAATCCTGGTATAAAAGGTAATCCGTCCATACTTGTTTTTTCGATAAAAAAATAAAATTTAATACTTTAGTAGAAAAACAACAAAAATGTTAAAATAATATAAATTTTAATTTAAAACTGATTTCTTGTAAAAATCAGGTATGTTATTTATATTTCATTTGGTTACTAAGGGAGGAAGTTGTCTAGGTAATAACAAAATATGATACTAGTAATGCACGATTGGTAAAGAAAAAGTAATAAACATGTGCGTGATGAGTAACAACTCTGTTTTAAAAATCGATTTCAGACTTTCTGTGTCTATTTTAAATAATTAAATTTTATTTTACTATTTAATATGCAAAAATATGTTTCTAATAATTAATAATTATATTTGATTAAATATTTAATAGATTTAACATATTTTTATTATTTACAGAAAGTAAAATTATATCATACTATCAATTTAAGTATACCACAGTCAGTGTTGTAGTTAGGGTTTGACAAATTGTGTCTAAAACAGGGGCGCAAATTGTACAAAAATCGTGTTTTTATTCTACCTTCAAAACGAAACATTCCATTGTATTTTTTGAAATATGTAGATTTTGTTTAATTTTATATAATACGTATGAATTTAATGATAAAATTATGAAAATAACACAAGGGAGTTCAAATAGGAAATTGCATATAAATAAATTATCGATGAACTCGAACAGGAAGTTTTAAAGAGAGAATAGCAAATATTCAAAATTTTAAATTTACACTGTAATAATAACTTACAAATATAAATTGTGTTTTAAAAAAAAATTAATAAAATTAAAGGTTAAAAAAAATATCATATCATATTTTTAATCGGTTAACAGTCGTTTTCTGTTTTCCAGTGGCACTAGCGAGTCTTCCTACGCCACTGGCCACAGTAATTTTCTGACGCGTAAGCATGCCACATACAGCTGTCCATGTGAGAAGCATGGATTTTCCAAATTCAGTCCGCACACTTATAGCGATTGTCCTTGTGCTTTGTTGATGGTCATCGCCTTTAAACTTTCCATTTAAAATTGTAGCTCCGTTAATGTTGTTCATCAACTTTTTCACCGAAAGTCTGGTACCGTTGCAATCATGGTGGATTGATATTTCATAGAAGAAAGATAGGCACACCAAATTTCAATGTTAGAACGCGTGGTGGCATGCTTGGCAAATCAAGTGAATTTCAAAATTCAGTTGGATATTTGACAACTTCTTTTTAATTCATTACAGTATAAGTGAACTGGTACGTTGTCATGTCGCCTGGAATTTCGTTTAGAATGGTGATATTGATTGTATTTACATCATAGTTTTTGGCTGCCAATATAGCCATACACTAAGCCACTAGCGATTTCTGTAATTTTGTAGTTGATTCGGGAAAACTTTGTCAATTAACTCATTGGTCACCACGCGATTACGTGTAATAAATGATAACCGCACGCGCGCGCTGACGCGTTTTGATAACGTTATAATTATATAACTATTTTAAGTAAAATACAAATATACAGTGCTCGAATTGTGGGGGGGGGGGGGGGAGGGGGGGGGGGGCTGCCCCTCTACAATTTTTTTTTTTTTTGCGTACCCCTTAGATATTTTTTCACCGGAACGGGGGGACGTTCATCCTAAATGATGTCCAAAATAATTTTTATGTGAATTTCAATTTACGTCAATTTGAAAACGAATTTCACGATTTATAATATCAAAACTATTTTCATAATTAAAGATTATATGGTGCTTATGATAAGGGATAACGTCGTCATTTCTGGAAAAATATAAATATCAATAACTGTGAATTTGGTGTATTATTTATACTTTATACATTGTATGGTTTATTATTAATAGGCTTAGGGACTTTTAGCATTTGCATACTTTTTTTAATTATTGTTAAATATAGCAGAGTGCGAAATAAATTCGTTTCTCGGTGCCATGATATTAGATCTAAAATTTGAATGTGCATATTTTTGCATATTTGATAGATTTTGCAGGAGAGTACATATTTTAAAATTTTTATGCTTATTTTGCATATTTTGACAATTTTTTTTAATTTAAAATTGAAAACTACAGATACATATAACTATATATACATGTTTCAAACGATCGAAAAAAAAATGTACTTAATAATTATTACTTCCAGTAATATGCTATCTGCAAACTACCTCACTTATAATTTTTGTGTAAGTATAAATAACACCTCCTACCTCAGACCGATAGTAATGTACGCATGCGAGACATGGTTCACAACACAGGGGGACGAAGAGAAGCTACTTACCTTCGAAAGAAAAGTTTTATGGAAAATTTACGAACCTGTGCGAAATCAAATTGGGGAATATGAGAGACGAAAGAACGATGAACTAGGAAGGTTATATAACAAACCAAATATCTGTTTATTCTTAAAAGCGAAACGATTAGAGTGGGCTGGCCATGTCTGGCGTGCTGGTGAAAGTGTCATACAGAATGTCCTAATCCGAAACCCAACAAAAAAGTGACCAAGGGGAAGACTTTGACAGCGGTGGTTAGATAGAGTTAAGAAAGATATTTCAGATACCGACGAAACAAAGCGATTGGAAGATGCAATAGACCGGAATGTATGGAGACGTTTGGTTGAAGCGTGCAAAAGGACTTAATGGCTTGTATAGCATAATGCCTGGAATACACGAGGCTAGTTTTTCATAGCAAGGTAATACTAGTAAGCTAGAAAGCTAGTAATAATAGCTTTGTGTAAACAGAACTAGCTTTGTTTTTAAGCTAGCAAGCTAGGGAATATTTTAATAAGCTAGCGTGTCAAGCCAGGCAAGTTTAATAGGATTGCGTTCTATTTTTTTTGAGCTAGCACACCTCCCACCACTGAATTTACTATCTTAGTGTTCTATCTCCGTGTAGACGGCAAAGCTAGTACATGATCGGCTAGCGCAGTGTTCACGCTTTTTATTACGCCACGTGGTTTATTAAATGTGAATCGGTATTGTTGCTGTAGGTTTTTTTATACGTCAAAATGCCAAAATTAAGTGGTGATCTTAATTTAAAGTTTGTAGAATTATATCACGAAGAAGAATGTCTATGGAATGCCAGTATTCCATCGTATAAAAATAAATCTATGCGTGATACATCACTACAAAAAATATGTGCAGAATTGAATACAATCGGCATACAAGTGACAGTTAATGAAGTAAAAAATAAAATTAAAAATTTAAGAGCAACATACTGTCAAATGTCAACAATTGAAAAATCAACCAGGTCCGGTGCAGGTGCTA
>NW_020272414.1:0-8411 GCF_003268045.1 Sipha flava
TAATGGCAACAAAGACAAATTTATAAAAGTCAGGCCGTTGTATACTGCTCTCCAAAAAAAAATGTAATAGTCTACAAATGGAGAGAAACTTGTGTGTTGACGAGCAGATGGTTCCCTTCAAAGGGCAACTATCTATAAAACAATATATGAAGGGGAAACCTATTAAATGGGGAGTAAAAGTTTTTCTTTTATGTGGCGAAAGTGGAACGATTTATAATATTTTGCCGTTTCAAGGGTATTATGAATTGGACCAAGACCTAATAAAAACAGTTGGTTCTGGAGCTAGTGTTGTGTTGTATCTTACGCAAAACGTGAAGCCAAATCGACATTTTTTATTTTTCGATAATTTTTTTTCTTCGTTTGGCTTATTTGAAAGATTACAACAACTTCAAATTTATGCTGCTGGGACAATTCGAACAAATTGGTTTGCTAACCCACCATTGTTGAGTGACAAAGAAATGCGTAAACTGGGTAGAGGAACCACATTTGAGGTAACAACTGATGTACCTGGTTGTAATATTGGCATTGTAAAATGGTTCGACAATAAAGCAGTAAATTTAGGATCAAATTTCATAGCCTCTGGTGAAGTAGACCGTGTAACTCGTTGGGACAAAAAAGAAAAACAGTTTGTTGATATTGAAAGGCCCGAAATAGTGAGATTGTATAACAAATCGATGGGTGGTGTTGATAAATTAGATCAACTAATAAGTTATTATCGCATATTTATAAGGTCTAGAAAATGGACCCTAAGAATGATTATGCATGCATTCGACATGGCGATTTCTAATTGTTGGATCCAATATAAAAAAGAAGCGGACATTTTAAAAGTTCCAAAAAGAAAAATTATGGATTTAATGGATTTTCGAATGGAATTAGCTGAAAATTTAATTTTAGTCGGAAAACCCATCACTCCCAAAAGAAGAGGACGTCCATCAGGAGAGCAGCTACCAATTCCAATGCCACCGTTGAAGAAAAATAGACTCTGTACAACCAACTAAAGAATGTCGTTTTGACGGATTACACCACATACCCGGTTTTGATAATCTCAAAAATGCTACCAAGTGTAAAAACGAAAATTGTATAAGAAGAACACATTATTATTGTAAGAAGTGTGACCGTCATTTATGCTTAGATAAAATAAGTAATTGTTTTGAGCAATATCATACAGAATAATATCTATTATCATTTTTATTTCTATTTTATTTTTTTTTAACATGACTTGTAATGTTACCTACTATGAATTGTTTTTGTTATTTTTATTTTTAAATATTTTATAAACAAGGTTTGTTTTTTATATTTAAATATTTTAGTGAACGCAATTCGTTTTTTATTTTCTATTTTTTACTTTTTATGAGTTATATTTTATTTTTTATTATTTATGAGTTGTTTTTTATTTTTTATTATTTATGAGTTATTTTTTACTTAAATGAAAATTTAATATTGTTTTTTTTTATTTTAAGTGGTTTTAATAAATGAGGTTCGTTTTTTTGTTATGAGAAAATTAAAAATATTTTTTCTTTCCACTAAATCCCAAGGTACACTATGGTGTACCCATCCGTAAGTCTTTCAATATTTGTCCGATTTTTTTCAAACCTGGATTAAATTATTCATGGATACATGACTATAAATAATTTATAAAAAAAAAAAATTTATTATATTAAACTGAGTAGTCAGGTCTGAAAGGGTTAATTAATAGTAAATAATTTTTGTTAATCGAGGTATTAAGATTAGGTAAGTATTAACCTATATCAATACTGGAATCTGTCAATGTGTTAAAATTATAATAATCATCTGTGTTATAAAACTATTAACCAAAAATCATACTAGACAATACCTACCTAACACAGAATTACATTTAAAATCTAAATCACCTTATATATATTTAATACTCCAGATTATGGCGTTACTATTGAAAGTTTGCATTACATGACAGAAAACCATTTAAATAACATATGTCCTAAGAATAAATTTGGTCAGAGAATTATCTTTGAACATCATCTGATTAAATGGCAGGCATCTTTTGTTACTGTAAGTTTTTGTGATAGGTATACATGAATATTAAATGTATTATGTATGAATATATATATATATACCTATATCAAATGTATTTCAGAAAGAAACTAAAGCTGTAAATAAATTAAGATCAGATAGTTCATGTTCGTCAGATTTTAAGCATTTAATTTTATCTTAGAATGACATATTAAAGGTATCTATAACAAAAAAACATTATTATATAATAGGTTAAAACTACCTTCTACCAAATGCAAGAGTATACATTATTATTAAACAAGAATAGGTTATAGACTTATAGTAGTACTTAATAAAAAATACATTATAATATTGTACTTACCTATGCCTTTCTAATTATTATTTTATGTATTTATTATTATCTCATTTGGCGTCCTAATGCGAGCACTAATATACCTAATATGATAGATATACATTTCATTTCAATGCCAAACATTGTTAGTAGTGTGTTAAATTTGTGTCTTATTTTATATTTCCATAAACATTATTTTGGTTTTCTTAATAAAAGGGTTTTTGGGTACTATTTTATAAAAAATTATCTAAAAAAGCAATATGATATTTTTAAAAATGTTTTATTCTTAAAATGTAAATTTTTAAATTTAAATATAAATAAAAGCAATTTATAATTCAAAAATATATTTTGGTGTAAATAGATACTACCATTATCATTAACGACATAAACATTTTGTATTTTTTTTTAAACTATTTATATTAATACTTATTTATAATTTATAGTAGGTAATATCAAGTTTACAATACATGTATAACCTATTAATTATTTATATTTTAGATAAATGTTGAAGACATTTTGACTTCGTCTGGAAAAGGGAATCTGATTTTATCTTTTTTTTAAAAAAATAATAAACTTACTGATGAGTTAAGAAAAATATTGACAGATATTCTTATTAAGCATTTGATTCAACAGGAAATACATGAGTCACCTAAACTATTTGAACAAATCTCTGTTGGAATTGTTGAAGTCTTCAAATCTGAAATTAAGGTTTGCATTCTGTTTTTAAATAATTGTAAGTTTTTACGTTTTTAAATTTCTTCTTAAGAAACATTTTATCTCTGTGTACCCAAACAAAAACCTAAGGGACTTTAGTATCAAAAATACCATAATACCATAGCTAAATTGCGTCGTTATAATTTATGGAATGGTAATAAGAAATTGAAATAAAATGAAAATAACTCAGATGCCAACTTTTTTAAAGAATTATCTCATGATGAATTAGAAGGTAAATTAAAACAATTTAATTATTGAAATTGTCACCTATTTAAAGTATTAAGGTGAAAATTTTTCTACGGATACTGAATTAAATAGTGTCAAGCAATGGCTTCAATTTAATGCAAAGCCAATGAATGAAGTTGAAATAAAGTGGAAACAAACGGCTATTATTTGTAGACAATATCTTTGCCTAATATAACTGTTCATGATATCCTTGATGAATGGTCAATAAATAAACAGTCTTTTGATTATAGTTTGGTATGTTTGTTTACTCAGGTTAATTTAAAGTTATTTTATTCCTTTAGATTAGGTGTTACTTAGTTAATTATTATTTATTTTATTTGAGAGTTCCCTATATTAATATTTGTATATTAAAATATTCATTTTTCATTTAGATTATAGTGAACATTCAAATGTTTCAAAAAAACAAATATTTTTCTTCAAATATATATGTATATAATTTTCCTGAATTAAAATAAATAATTCTAATTTCAGATTGATATAGATTTTGAGTGCATGAATACAAGTTTTAATGGTAATTCACTTTTTGACAAATGGAATCAATTTGCTGTTAAAATCATTCCTTTTATGGTAAGTGGCATTAAAGATGGAAATAGTAAAGTGATTTTACAACGTTTATTAGAAGTACAAGAAACTGACTTAGGTAATATATTATTTCATTTAATTGCTATTACAAATATTGATGATTCAATTTATCAAATTAAATTAAAAAAATATAAATGATTTTTTTTTTATTTCAGATGCTAGAAATCTTTTGATACTTGATCTTATGAATGCCCTGCTGGTTCCTACATCTAAGTATCATCATAAGGAATCTACCAATAAAAAGCGTATCGTAAAAACATCCATATCAGATGCACGGAAATCATTTTTAAATCAAGTTGCTTTAATGAATGATTTGCATACCTCAATTCAAATCGAAATTGATAACGCCTATAAGGAAAAAAAAACATTGCAGCCTTTAATTTGTGTGGTTGGAGCTGATTTTCAAATTGCCAAAGATTTTTATGTGTACTATTTTAACACATACTATAAGTTTTCAAGTATAATAAGGGCAGTTGACATCTGTTTTAAAATTTTTCAGGTATTTAATTTAAAATATTCAATTCAGTCGATTTTAGTATGGACATTCATTCAGCATTATTTTTATAATATACATTGTGAATCAGATGTGACACCTGTGTCCACTAGTACATTAGTTGCCCAGAGTCTGTATTTTGAACATATTAAGATATTGTTTTTGCCTAATGATTTAACCCTCCTTAACAATGCAGTTTGTTAAGATAAAATTACTTACTGCAATACTGTATATAATGCAGAACATATTTTAACATGTTATGTTGCTAATAATATGTTAGTATATAGGTTAAAAAAAAAATTATTTGTATTGATGGAAAAGTGTTGTTTTTTTGTGAATCTCTGAATGTATTGTCATATAAAAAACATTTAGTCAGTTATATTATTTCTAGAACTGAAACTTCAAATTAAGTACTTAAAATGTTAAAGACTTTATAGGACCTCCTATAAACTTATGTAATTTACCAACTAATGAAACTGTTATTCGGCTTAAACTTTTTTATTAAAATTTATTTGAATTGTATTCTTTTTTCTATTAAATGAATTTTTATTGTAATCTTTTTTCTATTAAATAAATGATTTAGAATAAGTGTGATATTTGTACTTTAGTAATTACATATTAAATATAAAAAAAATAAATTAAATGATTTAAACATAATAAAGCATATAGAAATGATGAAAATAAGTGTTATTTTTATTAAACAATTTTATTTAATTTAGGTACATAAATGATTAAATTCAAAGTATAGTTTCTTTTAATTAATGCAATTTATTATGGTTTTAATATATGCAATATATATAATTTATGTGCATTAGTAAAATTAAAGGTAAAGCATTTTTGAAACCATGAAAAAAGTGTTATTTTAATGAATAAAATGTAATTAAGTTTAGTATGTAAGTTTTTTAATTCAATTATTTAATAGAATCAAACTAAATACAAAGTTATCCACAAGAATGAAATTTGGAATTAAATTAATTGAGCACTAAACGCCATGGATTTATGTAGATTAAATTCATGTTTTTATAAATAAATATAATTGGCTCAAAATCATACCCTATTTCCATTAAATCAGTATATGTTTTTCATAGATAATATCACATTTTTCTGGGTGTATTGTAAGATATGAAATGTACACGAGTTATTATTCTGTAATTTTATCGATGGATTCATTTATATTGATTGATTTCTTTACCGAGCCAATAAATATATTATTTATTAAAATGCATGAATGTTTTCAAAACTAATGTATTACAAGTACATGTACATAATTTTAATATTAAAATAAAGAACCAGCAGATGTTATGATCTCCTTTAAACTGATAGTGTATGCAAAAATATCTATCTTATTTACTATCTAATTACGATTACTATCGGTTTCTTATTTTATTTGTGCGTATACCCATAAAAATGTTTACCAATACAACTCTGATAATGTTAACTATTAATTTATTTTGAATATTTGATAAACATTATAATTTATAAATATTAATATTGAAGATCAAAACAAAATGTTTTATCAAATAACTGCGTTTATTAATATTATATTTGATATATATTTCTACACTTATATCATTATATATATATATTATATGTTTATAATGATATAAGTGTAGAAATATGTATCAAATATAACATTAATAAACATTTGGCGAGTCAGCTAGTATATTATATATAAGAGTATAATATACTAGATGACTCGATAAACGTTGTTTTGTCATATAAATTATTCCTAAAGAATATTGCTAGAAAAAAATAACTAATTTAATATAAGTGTTAGGATGTGGTGTATAAGTGGAAGAGTGCTGTGAACAATGACAGAATATAAAAATCAAACATTTATTTTTTTAATTTATTAAAATTGATCCTTTAAAATTATATACATATCGCTAATTATGACAATATTATTAAAAAAAAAACAATATGAATATACAACAGCTAATGCGATGCCATTATTTGACCGTATTTCGGCGATAATGATCGAAATAAAGAATTTTTTGCTAGTGTTACCTAGTGCAAAAAAAAAAAAAGAATCCACCTTGTCCTACCGAAACTGCAAACATGATGCGGTCGTTAATGGTTCTTTGTTTTTCATTCATTAGTGGGACATTTCGAGCAACAATCGCTGCCATTTACACAATATTGTATTGTAGTTCTCGATTCAATTCGGGGTTAATTAAATCTGATGCATTTCGATTTGGTAAATGCAAATCGAAATGACTGAGTGGTAAGTTGGCAATGATAATGCAATGATCTTCAATAGCAATCAATGCTTCATTATACATAGCGTCATTGAATACTATCGTTGTTCGTTGCACCGTGTACGATGTTGATGCAGTATATCATCAGTCATTAAATCTTTGTAATTATCCCATAATGACTCTGCTCGGGTCAGGAAACATGTAGTCAACACTATAGCGAATAGTAGACGAATTTGTTTTGCTGTACAATTCAATCCTGCTTCACCAAGCATACATTCCCACTGGTTGTCGTCTTCAGCAAGCCGAGTGCAAGGCATGCATCTTTATACGTTGGATATTGTTGCCCATTCATTTTACGTATATCTTGAAAAGACAATGGGCCGATGACATAAAAAATATCAGTCGATGATAAAAGCACTCAGTCTGCCTTGGATTGACTGTAAATACTCGCCCCAAGGTGTTTGATTTGAATAAATCGGGACATGCATTATTAATTGGCGTGCTTTACTTGCGGGACATCCATTTTTTTTGTTGGAGTCCATGTGAAATAGCATGGTACTTCTGAATAGAGTAATGTCCGTGCAAAAGCACCAAAATTATCCGCACAATTACACAATTCAAAAAATACGGTGAGTGTAGTTTTTGGTGGATTTATAGCACGATTAATTGCTGTTTTTCTTGTGAAAAATACGCGCTAGTCGTTTTCAAGATGGACGGCTAAATCAAGAACTGCTGGATCCCATTCATGAAATAAAAAGCCAAACAGCTTTATTTGAGCTGACGTATCGGCCAATTTGATAAAGTATTATTTCATCGTTATTATTCACCGGAGGAGCATTCACATTCGTATTTTCAACTCGAAATACAATCATATCATTGCCTTTATTCATATCAGTCCAAATTTATTCGATGCTCTTCACTGAACTGCAGAACTCAACATTAATATGAGCATTGAATGTTTTGCTCAAAAAAAGGCAAATATGGGAACACCCAACGGTTATCAACGTCAAAGGCCATTGTTGTTGATATTTTTAACAAATTATTGTCCGCTATTATCGAGATTTCCTCGACGATATATTGGAAATCGTTCAAAATTTGTGATAGTTTTTCGGAATAATTTTAGTACATTTACAGTTATCATAACAGGTCAGCCAGATGTCATTTTTTATTTTCACATAATACAAACAGTATATTATAAAGTCCCGCAAGAATTCAAATCAAGTAATTTTGATGTTTTATTAAAATAATATTACTTAATAGTTGTCACAGACAGTCTCTGACATTTTTCTTAGTTCCGCTAGAGACAGTTGTTGAAATCCTCGATAATAATATTAGTTCCAAATTTGACGTCGTATCGTCTTTTCGTCGAAATTTCTTTCTTTTTGTCTTCCGTATTAGGAATTAATTTTGCAATTTATTGATTTCAAACATACCTAGAGTATATCTTATTGTTTATACATTCATTTTGATGTAAAATATAAATTAAAAAACGATGAACAACATGGAGGCAAGTTGTATATGCACTATGTTCGGCAATATTTTTTATTTTAACATTAAACGAACAGTGTATTTTAAAATCCCGTGAGAATCCAAACATGTGACTTTGATGTTATATAAAAATAATATTACTTATAAGTTGCTATAGGCAATCAACCAAAGTTTATTTACGTCACCATTAGAAACAGTTGTTGATACATCGATATTATAATTATTCCGACATTTGTCGTCGATTTCGTTAATTTTGTCTTCCGCATTACGAATTAATTTATTAATTTTGCAATTTATTGATTTCAAACATACCTAGAGTATATTTTATTGTTTATATATTTAATTTGTTTTAAAAGATAGATCAAAAAAA
>NW_020272415.1:0-3345 GCF_003268045.1 Sipha flava
ATATATATATATATACAGGTTGACCCAAAAATCAACTGATTTTCGGCCACACTGTATATACGATGATATGTAAAAGTAAAAAAAGAAGTGTATTTGTTTTAGTGTTAGTAGGTATACATATTATTTTTAATTAATAAATATTCATCTGTTTCATCTTCAGTTTCATTAAATTCTTCATCATCCTCCAAATCCTCCAATTGGTGTAGTTTGGCCATCAACGATGACTTTAACTCTTTTACTCTTTGTTCTATTTTTTAAGTCAGAAAACTCTTTTGATGGCCTTCCTACAGATTTTAAGATTTGATTATTTTTTATATCAGGGAATTTAAATTCTGTTTCTAACCATTCTTTATATTTATTCATAAATATGTTCAAAGTTCGATTGCAACCTGACCATTTTTTTGTTAGAGAACGCGAAAAATTCAAGATTTCTGTTTTGATTTTTTTTATATAATTTGTATCCCAATTATTAGAACCGTAATTTTGTATGATAAAATCCAATAAATAATTTCTAGAATTAATGTTTTGAGGTAACAAAGGTCCATTATTTCTTAATTTCAAAAATAGTGTCTTAAACGTCAATTTTTTTTCACAAATATTATCTGAAATCATATATTATTTTGTATTTGTATAATTTAAGTTTAGAAATGTATTATTTGTATAATTAAAGCTATTTTTATTCTTAAACACACATAAACATACGTTTATATTAACTTGTTGAACATACAATTTTAATGTAATACCTATTATTTTAATTTTCAAGATAGAGTTATCTGATAAAGTAATAATATATTTTCTATTGTAATAAAATTGCTAGAATCTCAAAGGCAGCTAAAGGCAGCTAAATTATACATGATTAGAAAGCTGAGAACTTGTACTATAATCTACAATAGTTTATTAAAAGGCAAAATTGGGCAATTTTCTTTCAGAGTTCTTTAAATTCACAAAATCATTAATTATTCAATAGTTTTAATACTTCAATACAATTAAATAAATGAAACAGTAGCAATTTTCATACTTGAACAACTTACCTTCAATTTCCATCTCCATATTAATTTTTCAAAATATACCAAAAAATATTTCACAAAAATGTATGAAAAATATAATAAGTACACTCTTTTCGGCGTTTACTCGATAAATGAATAACGTTCACATGATTATTCGCGATAATGCATTTCTTATCTGCAGTTATTTCGATATGGATATTACAAAAAGTTATTTTTGTGATCAGTATTTTGTAGACAGCCAGTTTATGGTCAGAAAATATTTATAAGACAAATTTTTTTTTTATTCATTTTGACGCTTTTTCATTTTTCATTTTTGACATTTTGGACCACTGTGTGCCATTAGTGAAATAAAAAATACACATGAAATATATAGATTTTTTTTAGTTAATATTTCCTTGCATTTATTGTTACAGATACGTAAAAATATAACAATTATTCCAAACACAGAAATATCACAGGATTCTTCAAAAATAATGGGCCCAAATAAAAAGTATTTATTAAATAAAATAATTTAAGTATTTTATTACTTAAAAGTAAATGTATTATACACAGATGAAATATATCTATATCATAAAACAATTCTTATTTTAAAATTTAGACAAGAAATTTGATTAAAAAATCGCGTATTAATTTTCTCCTTATATCAATGATTATTATTTATTAATAACCTAACCTAACCTAGGCTCTACTATGTTGAAATACTATCGTCTTCCATTTTAAAGAGCTTAATAATAATAATAATAATAATAATAATATGCGTCGGACATACGATTAAACAGATGAACATAATGAACGGATTTAATGATATTTTGTTTGTGTGAACGACACAATATAAAGACAAGCACTACTTAATCACATATACGATAAAAATACATTCGAGATTTATCAAATCGTAGTGACAAGTCGTACGGAATACGGAAAAAAATATTTCGCGAATACGGAATTTTCCCGTGTGGACTTCGTGTGAACGTACAAATTTAACATTCGCTGCCACTGCTCTTTTCGATAAAATCCCGTGTACGGTATACAAGAATAATATCGTCGTCTGAACGTAGACTTATACTTTCCAATCATAATTTTAGAAAATACAACCCAAAAAAAAAAATTATGAAATATACTAAACAGATTTTACTTCAATTAAAATTCTAAATAGAGAAAGAAAAATTTTTAATAATTTATTGAATACGTAGGTATAACTATCACTATAGTTATGTAGCATCAGTGGCATTACATCTCTATTATAGGTTAGGTTACATATTAATTAATTAAAATAAAAGTTTTAGTTTGTACGTATTATATATTTTATTAAATTAGGTTTGTCACTGAATCTAGGTAAATGTAAAGTCATGACGTTTACTAGAACCCGCTCTCCGTTAACGTTCTCCTACCATATTCATGATTCAATAATTTCTCGCTGTGATGAATTTACGATGGATCTTGGGTTCAAACTCTCCAGTAACCTTGACCCGGGCCTTCACATTGAAATGGCTTGTTGCAAAGCTCTAAGAATGTTGGGTGTAATAATGAGATTGTCAAAGGACCTTAACCTAACTTCTTAATTGAAAGTTTTATACTGTTCGTTAGTCCGGCCAATTATTGAATATGGTGCCATTATTTGGAATCCCCACACGGCCGACAACGCTTGCCAGGTGGAAAGGGTACAGCGTAGGTTCTTGCGATTTACCAGCTTCCTTTTAGACATCAAATGTCCACCGCATGATTATTCCCCAGTTGCTATTCAACTTAATCTAGCCTCACTGGCAGAGCGCAGGCGCATTATGGATAGCAAGTTCTTGAATGGACTGTTAGATGGTAGTGTTGATTCCCCGACTTTACTATCCTTAATTAATTTTAAAGTATCTCAACGCTCCACCCGCTCCATTACTACATTTCATGTCCCTTTTTGTTCCACCAACTACTTACTAAATGAGCCTATGAGGCGTATGATGCATAATGCCAATTTGGACCCCACTTTCTCTTTTAGTTAGTTCCCCACTATCTCTTTTAGTTAGTTCTGTCATATATATTATTTTTGAAATGCCCATAAACTGTATTATCCCATTGCTACTTAATAACTACTGTTCATTTTAACACCTTCATGTATCTATATCTTTAATTGCATACCTATGTATATTTTTATTACTATTATTTTTTTTTTTTTTGTTTCTTTTTCTCTCGATTTGTAAACCATATTACCTGTTTTTTCTATGTATAAAAGGGCTTAGCCCGTGTATTCTAATAAAATAAAAAAAATAAAAAATAAAATAAAATAAATAAAACATCAAGAAACCCATGGTCTTTTGATGAAAAACAATTTGCTTTAAGCTTATTTTACAAA
>NW_020272415.1:3445-4080 GCF_003268045.1 Sipha flava
TTGCATACCTATGTATATTTTTATTACTATTATTTTTTTTTTTTTTTGTTTCTTTTTCTCTCGATTTGTAAACCATATTACCTGTTTTTCTATGTATAAAAGGGCTTAGCCCGTGTATTCTAATAAAATAAAAAAAATAAAAAAATAAAATAAAATAAATAAAACATCAAGAAACCCATGGTCTTTTGATGAAAAACAATTTGCTTTAAGCTTATTTTACAAATCACCATCTACATATAAATTTTTAAAAAATTCTAAACAAATTATTTTACCCGGATTATCCACTATACGTCATTGGATTGGGAATTCTAAATTCAAAACTGGTTTCAATATGGGAATTTTGAAACAAATAAAAATGAAAGCTGATACTGTTGAAACAGCAATTCAATAATTATTTAATTATGTTATCAACATTATATTATTATCATATATCAAGTATCAACTATTGATTATTGTTATTATTACTATTGTGTTTTTACCTTTTGAGTTTATAATTTTTTTTTTTTTTGTTGTAAAAAGTTAAAAGGTTTAAAAGCATGTGAGCATTAAAAATGAATTTACATATTGAAGAAAGGTGGTCTTCTCTTATTACATTTCAATAGGTTATGGGCCCAGGCACAAAATAAACTGCTAAG
>NW_020272416.1:0-11120 GCF_003268045.1 Sipha flava
AATTTATCCTGTCCTTAAATTATATGATATTACATTATTTATTAAAAATTTTTTTTTTTATTAATATTGTCATAATAATTAACTAATGAACATGCATGTCTCTGGGTATTCCTCGTATTCTGCAAGAACAACTACTCCTACTGGAAAATATTCCTCCCTATGATCGGTGAGCTCTTTTATATTATTACCCAAATGAGTTTTAATATTTCTTAATTCATTTTTTGTATATTTATCATCCATAGTTTCGTTTACAATTGTTAAATGTGCTTCTAATGTAAAGTGTTTAGTTTTTTCTAATTTTAATTCTTTTTGAACATTTTTTAATAATTTTCTAAAGAATACTTCTGATTTACGCATGTTCCAAATTAAAATAAAAATTTGTTGTTTTGAAATTCTTTCGTATTGTTTCTACCTGTAAAATCAATTATTATCCTAAGTATATTTATGTATAATATATTGTTTATATATTTATATTTTCGTTAAAATATTTCTTAACATTATTTTTATGTACTGTTACTCCTCTTCTACCTCTTTGAATAACAATATTTTCTTCCCCTATTATATCTATTACCTCGTATGGCCCTAACCATAACGATTCTAACTTATTTCTAGCAGTATTATCTTTTAATAATAATAAATCTTTTACATGTATATCAATAGAATTTTCTTTCTTATCATAACCTTGTTTTGATTTAATTTTTCGTGTGACTAGTTTTTCTCTCGCAATTTTGTGTGACTCTTGCATACTTTGTTTTAAATCATATAAATAATCATCATAATTATATCGCGGTTCAGGTTCAGATTTTAATTTTATCGGAATTTCTAACGTTCTTCCGTACACTAAAGCATATGGTTGAAAATTAGTTGAAGTATGTTCAGTTGAGTTATAAACGAAAAATGCATAAGGTAACAGATGGTCCCAATTACTTAAATTTTTATCTACGTAATGTCTCAAGTATTCGGCTAATGTTCTATGTGATCTTTCTAAACTTCCATTTGTTTGTGGATGGAAAGGACTAGTATTTACTTTGTTGATTTTTAATAATCTGCAGACTTCACTAAATGTCTTACTAAGAAACTCAGTACCTTGATCAGTTAATATTGTCTCAGGTATTCCGTGAACACATACAAAATGTACTACGAAAGCCTCTGCTACAGTATTAGCTTGATGATCCGGTATAGGTATTCCTAATGAGTATTTAGTTAAATCATACTGCATAGTTAAAATGTAAGTATTACCTGATAAGGTAGTTGTTAAAGGTCCTACTATATCTAAGAATATTTTTTCAAACGGTCTCGAACTTGTTGAAGTAATTGCCAATGGTTGTTTTACATGTTTATTAGTTATTTTATTCTTTTGACATGACGTACAATTTTTTACGTAATTTTTAACATCTGATTTCATATTTTTCCATCTAAATTGATTTTGTATTTTCCTAATTGTTTTGTTTATTCCCAAATGTCCCCCTAATTTTGAATCATGAAATTGTTTTAATATATCTAATTTTTCTTCTTCCGTATATTCGACTTCGCCTGTGCATATTAATATATGTATATCGGTTTATCGAAATACGTATCGTATCATTGACCTAGTTGTTTCCCATTCTAGGTTATCTGCCTGACCTAATTTATTCATTGCTAATTTTTTGATATCATTTTCCTCACAAAACTGTTTCAAGTTCACTAATGTCACATATATATTTTCATGCGTGGTTAATTGTTTATCTCTATTTTTAGTTACTAGGAACATTATATATCTATCTTTGTTTTTAAAATATTTAATATCGCCTATCATTTTACTCGGTGGCAATAATTGATTATTACTAAATTTTTCTTTTAATATTTTATTAATTCCTTTCTTAAAATTATATTTTTTAGCTATTTCCAACACTAAATTATACTCTACTGGTACGTTCATTAAGTCTCCTATTGTTTCATGTACTTTTCTATTTATAATTAATTGCGTTTTCATTTTATTAATAAAATTGGAATAATTGTCATCTGTAATTTCTGAAATTTTATACATTCGGCTTAATACATCTACATTTGAATTTTGTACACCCGGTTTATATCTAATCTCATAATCGTATTCTTCTAGTTGTATCCGCCAACGCGCTAATTTAGATAATGGATCTTTTAAATTAAATAACCATGTTAATGGTCTATGATCACTCAAAATAATAAACTTCCTCCCGTACAAATAAGGTCGAAATTGTTTAACACCATATACTATTGCTAAACATTCTAATTCAGTGGTACTATAATTATTCTCACTTTTACTTAGAGTTCGCGACGCATAAGCTATCGGTAAATCTTTTCCTATTTCTCCTTGTGATAAAATTGCTCCTAATGCTTTATTACTTGCATCAGTTGTTAAAATAAATGGTTTTGAAAAATCTGGATATTTTAAAATTGGTTCTGAACATAATAATTTTTTAAGTGAATCGAAAGATTTTTGACAATCTTCGGTCCATTCGAATTTAGTATCTTTTTTTAGTAAGTTTGTTAATGGTTTTGCCTTTGCACTATAAGATTCTATGAATTTACGATAATAACCTGATAATCTTAAAAATGATTTTATCCCCTTAACATTAGTTGGTTCCGGAAAATTTAGAACTGCCTTAACCTTTCTTTCGTCTGGTTTAATTCCGTGTTCTGATATTACATGACCTAAGTATACGCATTCTCGTGTTAAAAATTCGCATTTATCCGGTTGTATTTTTAAATTATGTTCTCTTAAACGTTCGAATACCTCTATTAATTTATGATTATGGTCTCTTAAATCTTTTCCATATACGATTATGTCGTCTAAATATACTAAACATTTTATTCCGATTAATCCCGATAATACATTATTCATTAATCTCTGAAATGTGGCTGGTGACGTTTTCATGCCCATTGCCATTCTTTTAAAATGCCAATGACCTTGATTAGTCGAAAATGCGGTTAATTCGCGAGATGATTCGGCAAGTGGTATTTGATAAAATCCCGATGTTAAATCTATGACGCTAAATAATTGACATTCGCCCAATTGATCTAGTATTTCAGTGATATTAGGAAGTGGATGAAATTCATTTAATGTTACTTTATTTAAAGCTCGAAAATCTACAACTATTCTATACTTTTGTTTTCCCGTTGCATCTATCTTTTTAGCTACTAATAAAAGTGGTGAATTCCAAGGACTTCGAGAAGGTTCGATAATTCCGTCTGAATTCATTTGTTTAATTTGATTTGCTATTTCTTCTTGGTGCGCGTGTGGTAATCTGTATGGTCGTTTATATATCGGTGTTTGGTTATCATTTAATTTAATTTCATGCATTGCGGCATTCGTACAAGTTAATTCATCTCCCTCTAAATGAAATATTTCAGAATATTGTTCGCAAATTTTATCTATGGATTGTCTTTCCTCATCGTTCATGTGGTCAGATCTTATCTGCTTTTTTATACGAAGTATCCGGTCTTTATTATTACGGTTTTCATTATCGGTATTAAATTTATATATATTATATTCCGATGATTCATCATACTCTATTTTATTTAAATCATTTAATTTTATTATTTGCTTATCTTCGGAAATATTTAATATACTCACTACAATTTTACCATTTTTTACTGTCCCTATTACATTACTACAATATACATCCTTAATAAATTCTTGTTTATGCAAAATTATATTTTTATTCTCTACACTTTTATCTAATATCGGTAATTCTACAATAGTTTCTGTTCTCGGATTTAATGAAATATATTCTATATTATTATCTTTATTCGCAATCTTACTTTCGTTATTAATAATCATTGTTTTATTACATATGTCAATTATCGCTTTATTCTCAGATAAAAACCTATGGCCTAATATACCGTCCTTTGGTATCGGAAATTCTGCTTTTACTACATTAAATTCTACATTAAATTTATCATTATTAATTCCTATTACTAAATGTATAGTTCCTATCGTTTCAATTTTTGTTTCATTTATTCCTTTTAAATATAACTTATTATTTTCATTTATTATTAAATCCTTTCTTAATTTATTTATTTTTATAACATTTACATCGCTACCCGTATCTATAAGTAACTCTAAAGTTTTCGTATTACTAAATTCAGAAGTGCATATTATATGATTTTCCGTCATTATTGATATAACATGGAAGCAGTTTCGGTTTGTTCCGCGGTCGATATATGATTTATCGTACGTGTACCGCGTACCGCGCACGACTCGCTCGCGTTTTCCGAATTTACGTTATTATCATCGTTATTAATATTATTCTGTCTATCGTTAAACATTTTTTTATAGCATTCATTTATATTATGTCCGTTGTTATTACAATATTCACATGAAATATACCTCATATTATAACTAGTAGATGGTCGTGTAAAATTATTCTGATTAGGTGGTCGAGTATTATGCGTAAAATTACGTTTATTTGTGCACTGGTTAGCGAAATGATTTCCGTTGCAAATATAACATTTTATCGGTCTTTGCGGCTGATTTATATTATTATTATTATTAGTATTAAAATTTGGTCGCGCGAAATTATTATTTGGATTTGTGTTACTTCTAAAATTTTGATTATTAAAATTATTTCTGAAATTTGGTCTTTGTACATTATTATTATTATTATTAAATTTCCTGAAATTATTCTGATTGTTTGCATTAGATGAATTATTATTATAATTTCGGTTATTAAAATTTCGATTTTTATTTGGATTTTGATTAAATTCATAATTAGACTTATATTCGATTTCTTCCGAACGCGCTAACTGTTTAGCTTCCTCCAACGTACTTGGATTTCTCGCTTTTACAATGGTACGTATCGGACCTATTAACCCTTTTATGTATACTACTAAAGTTTGTTCTTTTATTGTATCGTGAATAATTCTAGCCTCTTTTTCATCTTTATTTGCAGTGCTCATATCACTTAACTTATAAAATAATTTTTCTACGCGATTTGTATAAGTATTTACGTCTTCCCCTTGAAGCATTTTAATAGAATTTAATTCTATTTGTAAAGCTGAAGCGGAATGTTGTGCCTCAAATGTATCGGTTAAATATTTTTTTATGTTTTTCCATTTAGTTGTATCTTTATATTTAATTGCTTCTAAAGCCCTACCACTTAATCTAGTTGTTATGTATTTTATTAAAATCGGTACATTTTTCTTTTCTACGGACTCTATAGCTAAATCACATGCCTGAATGAACTGATAAACATCATCTTCTCCCGTACTTTTTGGTATTAATTTAACTGCCTCTTCCAATTTTAATGTTACTATATCGCTATTCATTTTCCTTCTAGGTTTTACTTCAAATCTTAATTCCTCAAATTCAGTATTACGACTACTTCGAGTTCTACGATGCTCGCTCTGTGTTCCTACGTTTAATAATTTTTTAGTGTGTTCATCAATATTTTCCTCTTTTACAAAACTTTTGTCAAGATCTTCCACACTACCTTCACTTTCACTTTTTTCCTTATACACCGAATTAGCTACTTTCGA
This sequence comes from Sipha flava, assembly GCF_003268045.1. Classification (NCBI taxonomy): domain Eukaryota; kingdom Metazoa; phylum Arthropoda; class Insecta; order Hemiptera; family Aphididae; genus Sipha; species Sipha flava. Next base: position 5,497 of record NW_020272416.1, read on the forward strand.
TGGAGACGAGTCCGGACTGCTATGCTTACTCATAAAATTCTTTACCCATTAACTTTTAATTCTCAATAATTCAATAATATTTTCAATAAATTCAATAATAATAATCTCAATAATTCAACAATAATAATCTCAATAAATTCTTTCAATAATAAATCTTCAATAATAATCTCAATAATAATCTCTTTAAATAATTTTTAATATTATTCTTTTTTATAGTAACTCCAACAAAATAATATTTTTCCCTACCGTATTGAGCCTCTGGCCAGATAAACTCAATAAATTTCACAATAATAATTCTCAATATAACTTCAATATAAACTCAATATAACTTCAATATAATCACAATATAATTTCAATATAATCTCAATATAATCTCGGGATCCCCTTTAATAATTCAATAATTCAATAATAACTCAATAATAATTCAATAATAATTCTCAATAATAATTCTCAATAATAATGTGGGTATTTAGTTAGAATTTTTAGGTGTCTATGGTTTTTTTATGAACATAGAATGTTTTCGTTTCTTTTATAAAATTGTATCTTAAAATAATATGGTTATTACAAAATATATGCTTACAAACAATTGTTGATTGAAGACATGTTGTTGACTGAATGATCCGGTGGAGTATCAGCTATTCAATGGAAGTTGAGAAGTTGAAGGACTGCAAGTTGTTCAGCTCCTCGATGGTTCCGATGTGGAATTGCCTTCTATTGAATATCCTACCGACTGCGCCAATTTTTGTTACGTGCCAACCGTTTGATCCGTTAATTCAGTTACAACGTCTCAGTCAACGCTTGTGTGGAAGTGTAGTCAGGAATAATTAAGACTTCTTTTTAAAATAATTAAATTTATTTAACTTATAAAAATTATTCTAACTACAAATTTTGTAAATATTCTAGTGATAGAAATTATTTAAGTCCTAACAATTGTACTTATAAAATAATTGGAAATATTTCTAAGTCCAGACCATAACATACACTGACGTGAAGGTGCTCAGTGCAGCATAGACAAGACTCGTCTGATTTGCCCTTGTTTTCGGGTCCCTTTTATATGTGATATTGTATGTGTGTGTGTAAAATCCCAAGTGTGTGTGTGTAAATGAATAAGATAATAAAATAAGATAATTCCTATAAATTGTGAGTGTGTGTGTGCGTTAATGATAATAAAATATGATAATTTCTTATTGATTTTGCATGTGTGTGTATTACATAATTACTGATGCAGGGATACAGGATGTGGTCAACCACCCACGTATCTGTGACTCCAATATTCATATTCTTATTTAAACAGATAACCATGTGAACGATTTAACTTATTCACACGCCCAGTTTCGATGTTCATGAGAACCTCTTATAATGTGTGTTTTTATATTATGTGACTACGCAATACGCGACATTATATACCTACTTAAATAATACCATAATAATGATTATATTTATATTGTATTATTATTTATTTATTGTAGTTAACTATTATGATTTATAACTTATATGACCCCCACTTAGTGCTGTGGCTATTAAAATCGCCTGTCATTATGAATGGTTTGGGTATTTTATATAATATGTTTTCAATGTCGTTTTTGTTAAAAATATGCTGGTTAGGAAGGCATATACTATTGAGAGCAGTGCTCGTCTTGAGGGGGGACGCAGGAGGACGGAGTACCCCTTCTAATTTTAGAAATTTTAGCGTCCACCTACTATTAATACGTTATAATTATAACGTTTAACAAGTTTTGGGGACGCAATTTTTTTTTAAGCAAACAAAGTCCCCCTTCTTTAATTTTGCCAAATCAAGCACTGATTGAGAGTAATTATTCTTGTAATTATCACAAATCAATTTATTGCTCATCGATACCCCGAGAGTGACGACGAACCTAACCTATTTTATATAGTTTTCAATACTACTAAATCGCTCTGATCTGTCCTCAAACTTATGTAACCCCGGATGTTCTCTCTTAAACGAGAAGGAAGATAAATCAACCCATTTCATATTTCTACTTACACAATCAATCACATCACCATTTCCACTTCTTTCCTTGTGTATCGTTTTGAGTTATTATGCACTTGTGATAGTAATTAATAATTACTAATTATTTTATCGGTCGGAAAAGTAAATACCCGACTCGTAGCATCAATGTGGCTAGCGTTGTGTTCCAGACGTATACACGATTGATGATTGTAGCCCTTACAACCCGTGCATTTTGCCATCGACTTCCAGAAAGATCTTTTGTTACACTCAAAACACTTGTTGAACCACCATTTGTAGAACGGCTTGTTCGCGAACGCGCTGCTGTTTGTTCGTTGTTCTTCCATCTCGGTTTCTTTTAAACGTGGAGTTAAAAAAGAATATGCGAAAACAAAAAAAAAATTTGTATTTTTTTATGTGATCAATGGACGGTAAATAAAACGCTGATATCGGACTGAATTGTAAAATTACTTGCCATTTACTAACTATTTACTTAAAAGTATCCACTTGGATACATCCGCCAACGACAAAACTTATTCAATAATTCATTTGTTCTTATCGACCGAATAATATTTATTTTGTAAATTTTATTATTATCGTGTCGTATATGTACAACTCATATATTGCATTACATAGAAATAGTGCCAAATATGCAGAAATGTGCTGAGGCTATAATAGCAGTAATAATTAAAATGATGAAATATTTGTATTTAAAATATTAGGCAATAATTGTAATCGATCGTGTCAACGGTGTATATACGCGACGATTTTACTTACGCAAAATTATTGCAATACTAGTAATTCTACGGAAAAACAATATTATTCATAAAAATTAGAATAATGATTTAAGTAAAATAAAAATAAAAATAAATAAATATTCAACTCAATTTTCAAAGTACAAAGGAATAATGTATTTATTTTTTCGACTTACAAAAATGTATTTTTATAAAATGGTTATGGAACATTGCATCAATGTTAATTGGTAATGTTTTTTGTGATGCGTTACAGACGGTGTGAACGGTTAGCTTCGTCGCAGACCGCGACCTCTAAAAGTCGCGCTTCTTGTTACAGAACATATTTTTAGATTGGGCGTTTCACACGCGACTACTTTTAGCAGTTCATTGGTAGCACGTTAATAGCGCGATTAATCCGTATTCGATGAAACGATTTCAATTATTATTACTCATTTTATTTCAGTATTTATATAATTAGTCTGAGTGCAGTGTCCTGTTATTAGGTCTTATATATTTTGAAATAATGGCATCTGATTGCGCAAACATAAATATAGAAAATTTCATGTCAAATGACATTGGTCATGTTCACAACATTTCTACCGACGCACGTTAGCAGCACCACTAAAGCGTTTCTAAAAATGACAGCAGCACCACTTCTTCTTCTATTACTTCCTATCTATTCCGGATGTTGGATATCATATTGTCAATTTCAGTAATGTGATACCCGAAATAATTTAATATAATTTAATAATTTATGTGTATTGTACCGGTCACGGAGATTCTTCATCCAAGATATTCGTCTTCTTCCGACACTTATTTTTTCTTTCTATATTTCCTTGTAATATAAGCTGGAGTATATTGTATTATCAATTATTTCTCATAATATGTCCAATGTATTCAAGCTTCCGAGATTTTATTGTTGTTTATTTATTGTTCCTTTGTAAAATCCTTCATAGAATCTATGGACCCGAAAGAAACGAGGAGGAGAATATATATGAACGAAGAACCAATGCGAGCTGAGAGAAATATTCAATGAGCCAAACATAGGGGGAATTCTCAAAAGCAGACGGATAAGCTGGGCTGGTCACGTATGGAAAGCGGAGGCCCAAAAAGTACATGAAATCACTGTATGGAAGCCAGACTAAAAACGACCGAGAGGACGACCAAGACAATGGTTGGATTTACCGAGTTAGAGAAGACCTCAAGCTCCTGGGAAAAGAGAGAGAAAACAACTGGGGTAGGACAAGGAGAGGTGGAGAGGTGTAGTAAATGCAGCGATGGACTTACAAATCCCGGGATTAACAAAAAAATAATTAATATTGGACGTTGTTTAGAATTGAAATTTCCCAACCGTTTAATATTGGCGACAGATTCAAAGTTTTTAATAAATCATTTACTAAATGATCCGTATTATTGGAATTTTCTTCGAGCTTACCGGGTATATTAAATATTAATATATTTTTACATGTCTATTATGTGTTTCATTAACTGATTTGTAAAACCAATGAGTGAGTCTTTAATGGAAGTTCGAGGTTGGTAACTTTATTTTTAAGTGAATGAAGTTCTAATTGTAAATTTGAATTTTGTTTTTTAAGATTGGTAACTTCGATGTTTAAATAGTTGATGGTATCTTTAAAAGATTTGATAGACGATTCCATTGAAATTAATTTTGTATTTATACTTTTCAAACCTGACTTTTGAGAAGTAATTAAATTCCAAACATTTTCTATTGTTATTATTTTTTTATTGTGGTAGAGTTAGAACTCGATGTATTTTGTAATTTTTTGAAAGGAGAATCCTGTTTTGTTTTATTGTTGGACGAATTACCAGCTATGATTATAAAAATTTTGGTCAGAAATTATTATTTAACTTATATTATGAATCTAATAGGCACAAAGCAGTAAAATGTGAACGTTTATCACATTTCATTAACGCACTGCTGTCGACACTGCAAAATGAAAGAAATGATAAGCGACAAACCGTTAAATGCACGCAAACGCGTCTTACTCGAATTAAGGCCAGAATTATACTATTACGTACTAGAATACTTAGAAAAATACTTAAAATACCAATTAGCTGACTGCAAAATAGAGATGGACCTTGGGAGAGACACTGGTATAATAATATATTTGTTAAAAGCTTACATTTAAATAAATAAATAAAATAAATAAATAAATAAGTGAAGGACATAAGAAGAAATTATTGAGATGGTATGTGGAGGTCTTCAAATTTCAAAGAAATTTTAACTCAATGAAACTATATTGTATTTTCTATAAGTAAAAACAAAAATAATTATAAATAAATAAATAATTAATTAATTTTAAATTTTTATTTAAAAAATAAAAATAAAAATTTAAAAGTAACATGTATTTTATTTTTCTTAAGAGGACGCTACAATGGTTATTTTCACTGATAAAAACACGTCTACGAAAAACAAACGAAATGACATCAAAAAATGGTTTTAGAATAAAAATACTCATAATGAAATTTATAGAGAACAATATTTAGGAGGGAACCTCATCGGGGTTTTTCAAAATATCAAGTATTAAAGAAGTTACAATTGTATAAAAAATGTAAAAAAAAAAGTTTTTTGTGTCTTTCATATTAAGCCGTGTATTTAGATTAATACAAAACCCAAATGAGGTTCCCTCTGAAATATTGTCCTCTATAAAATTTATTATAGGTAATTTACTCTAAAACCACTTTTTAATGGCTTTTCGTTTGTTTTTCGACAGCATGTTTACGTCGTTAGATTTGATTTTTCATTACCATCATGTGCTGCTACCTACTTGCCGTTGTGACGGCGGCCGCGAATTCCCCCACTACGCCAATAAGTTAATTAAACCATAATGACTGTCTCGAGCGGTCGGTCGGTTATCGGCGACAACTGCAGAAGCTTCTGAGAAATGAGAATAGATTAT
>NW_020272417.1:0-3985 GCF_003268045.1 Sipha flava
ATATACTGACCATTCTCAAACATTAACAACATGTCATAATCGTCCAGAAACTGTAGCTTTTGCCCCGTGAATTTCAACATCGCGTCAAAACTTAAGCAGGGGGCAGTGAAATAATGGGTGGCGTCCAGATTGTAATTTTTCATGCATAGGTCTCGAAAGTTTTCGAAAACGTCCGCCGACAACAGCATGTCGATTTTTAAACATAAATCTGAATACTCGCCCAGCGTCTTGCATCCGAAGTGGTCCCAGACCTCCTTCGCATGGTCAAAGTCACTCTCCTCTATCTCGGTCTTCGTCAACGTACTATAAAAGCTCCTCTCGCTAGGCAGTCTCGTCTCCTCCAACCGTTCCCAACTATCCATGTACTCATAAAGGTACACCCCCTTCCGAGTCACTAGCGACATATCGACTTCATCAAAAACTTTAGCGGTCTCTCTGAAGTTCTCCAAACCCGGTGTCATAAGATTTATGGCTAGAGTTGACAGTCCTGATGCCATAAACCGAAAAGTGTCAATAAATCGCATGCTGAATGTATTTGACACGTACTTGGTGAATGAGATAAATTTTTCCTCACTGTTAGGTATTTGTCTAATAGCTTGGGTGTCATGGCCAAGTTCCGTTACTATTAAGTGCGCGTCATAGTTGAAAAGGTTGTGGAAAAATATAGGTATAAAGTTCAGTGTTTGGAGCTTAAGATTGCATACATTACATAGTGACTGTCTAAATTTTCCCGATAAATGACAGTGATCTGCCACCTTATGATTATCGTGCGAAAAGTTCATCTTACATAAATTGCATCGCGTTGCTGCTTCATATAACTGCCGTTGTTCATCCGTGAAAATTATAGGTGTGTTTATTTTAAATAATTGTTCTATCTTTAATGTAATTTCAGATACGGTTTCAATAAAATGTCTCGCCACGTCCTTGAAATCTTTACTGCCTCGATATATTACCGGTTTTAACGGTATCCCATGCTCCACCAATAACTCCTCCGGCACGCCCTCGCTCGCCTTAACCAAAAATCCATAACTCATAAGTTCGTGCTTTTTTATTATTTTCGTATTACTACCTTTATCCACATCAGTCTTTATTAATAACGTCTCAAAATCTGCGTATATCGCGAAGGGATGTCTTTGAGTCCTCTTCCACGCCTCGAACTTGAGACAATCTCCCTCTTTAGACATTTTGGGTAATATAGGTTTGTGCTCGCCGCAAATCAATTTATGTTGATCCAAAGCCTCTTGTCCGCTCAACTTAAATTTATGACAGCTAACGTCGAATGACGTGAAGCACCTTTTACAGAACACAACACGTCCTTCGTGTCCGGTTTTCTGAGCACGTATCAGGCGGGAGAAATTCGAAATATACACGTAATGTGAGTTTTCTCCGTCCATCACCAACAACACACAGTGGAGTATTTGTGAATAAAAGCTGGCCATAAGTAAAAAAAAAAAAACAGCTTAAAACCATAGCAACGCTAATTTTTTAAAGTTTACTATGTAAAACGGGACCTTATGAACATTATGAATCATAGTTGTTAATGTCAACTTAAATAAAGCGTTCAAAGTTCAATAGGCATTGCTAATTTTATTTCTTGTTGTTTCGTTTAACGTGTACTATTTAATACTCAGTATGCGATTAAATAAGTATTTAATAGCGGTTTCAAATAATTATTATGTTTAGGGTAGAAGACGAGTTGATATTTAGTTGTTTCAATAACATATAATTTTTTCATATTGTAATTTAACATGTCATTTATTTTTCTTTATAAAGGAATTAATAATATTTTGAACAAATCTTAATGTGTCGAGTGATGTCAAGCAAAAATGTTTGTTTCAAAATATAATGTAGACACTAAGTATTAGATATTTGAAGTAAAATGTTCCGCTCATTCACGCCATTTAGATAAGCACCATTTTAATAATGCGGCGCACGTGACATTATATTTATACAATTTGGATATGTCGTTGCAGCTAACGTAATTATTATTATTTATACAGATAAGTAATTGTTGTTTGTTTGCGATAATACTTTTTTTTTTTTTTTCATTTTGGAATCGTGCCCAGGGAGGGAAATATGGGTTCCCATTGCTGCCTCCCTGGTCACATCGTTTATTGATAGTAATCAACAACAAGTACATTGTCAACAAATACAGTATCGACGGTTTTTTTAATAAAAAGTGCGGGGGCCTCTAACCACCCAGACGGTTGGCCGTTCGGCCCACAGGCTTTAACTTAACTACGTTTTTTTTTTTTTGTTGTCAACTTGCTACCGGTGAGCTTCTTCTCTCTGCCGTGCTCTCTCCAGTTCCTCCTTCTGGCCTAGGATCGCTTCGACCATTCTATGAAATGAGTCTGAATTCCTTCGAGCTACAGCCAGTATCCTCCTACGATGCAGCGCATTGGATGGCAAATCATCGTGAGCGGGCACACAGAGTAGGTCCGCAACGTCACCCGGACGAGGTGGTCTACCCAACGACGACGTCAGCTCTGCTCTTGCAGCGTCCCAAAAGGGGCAATCAAAAACGGTGTGTTCTGCATCATCCGTTGGGAACTGGCAGTGCACACAAGCCGGACTGCTCGCCCTGTTCCTGGACCACAAGTATTTTTGGAAGCATCCGTGCCCGGATATTACTTGGGCCATGTGGAACGTTACCGACTTAGGTCCGTAGTACCACCATCTGACTACGTCCGGTACAAGGCGTTTAGCCTACGGCGACTTCGGAGTCTGGTCCCACGCAGTCTGCCACAGGCGAATCGTTTCCCTCCTCAACTCAGCCTTGCTATGTGGGGTACCCGATTTTCTGAGCTCCACACTCCTCGCTCTCTCGATGGCCAAGAGGGGGGCCGGAGGCATTCGCGCCAGGAGTATTGCGACCATGTCGGATACCGTACGGTAGCACTTAGCTACCTTGATTGCCGCACACCTCTGCACCTGTAGCAGTAGGTTGTTTGGCTTCTCGACTTGTCTGATAGATTCCGCCCAGACCTGGGCGCCGTACAGCAGTCTGCTGTGCACCACACTCATCAATAGCTGCCGCTTCGACTGCGATGGGCCACCGACGCAAGGCATCAGCCTACCGAGCGCCGCCGCTACCGCTTTGGCACCTTCCGCTGCTCTCCTGGCGTGGTCTACGAATGAAATTCTTGTGTCCAGGTGAACACCGAGGTAACGCATTGATCGCTTGATTGGGACCGTGCATCCGTCCACAACGATGTCAGGGGGACGGTAGGAGTGCTTTTTCGTAAGAATAATGCACTCAGTCTTCTCCGGGGCTAGTTGGAGTCCGTTGTCGACCAACCAAGAACTGACTGTCGAGAGAGTGGAGTTGATGGCTTCCTCCAGAATGTCAGCGTTATGGCCCACCGCGACTATGGCCACATCGTCGGTGAACGCCAGAAGCTTGACCGAAGTTAGGACCCGTAGTCTCAGGATTCCATCGTAGAAGATGTTCCAGAGAGTTGGGCCCAGGACGTGGGGCACACCGCACGTGACTGGGAGAGAAACGCCCGGGTAGGAATTTTTGCCAACGATTAGTGTCCGGTCAGACATGTACGACCGCACAACATCGACCAGATACTTAGGGGTGCTGCACGTGACATTATATTTATACAATTTGGATATGTCGTTGCAGCTAACGTAATTATTATTATTTATACAGATAAATAATTGTTGTTTATTTACGATAATACCTGGAAATATAATGATAATAATATAAAAGTAAATAGTAATTGCCAGTCGTGGATATTCCGTTGTGCTAGTATGAGCGGACGCCTTACAGTTTGAATAAACGTAGTTTATGTACAGCGATCGTGAACATGGCATCAATTGAACCAGGTAGAATATTATTTTTATTTTTAATTTTATTTTTTTAAATGTTAATTGTAATACTTGTCAGAAGTACCAATAACATTAAAGGAAACGACTAGAAAAACCTTATACGAACTTGTACGCAAATGTTCAGAGAAAAATCTTGACAAAAAAT
>NW_020272417.1:3995-5586 GCF_003268045.1 Sipha flava
TTTCAAGTGAAACATTGAAACTTTTTCTCCCGGAGCCATTAGATGATGGATCACCAACGGAAAATATAAGCGAAGAATATAATCAAAAAGACGACGAAATGGATGATGAGAATTGTTACTAACGTGTGTTTTATTATAAAAATAAACATTGTTATTTGTAAAAATTTGTTCAAAATTATAAAACTATAATCTAGTATTGTTTTTAAGCTCATTTCAACTTAATAAATCCTTAAAAATATTTTTGGCCAGCTTTTTTGTACGAATACTCCACTGTGCAACAGGTCAAAATGGTTGATTTTCTCCTCGTCTACTACGCGTAGAGGGTACACCTCATATGTCGGATATTTTCTAGGCGGCTAAAACTTTTTTTCGAGTCCATAAACATTCACAGTGACGTACGGATTATTATTTTCAAATTTCTTCAGGTCACATATTGGAGTCGGGAACGATACACCTTCAAAATTATATTTACCCTCTTGTTGTCTATAATTTTCCTCGACACGATGTTTATTTGACTCAGTCACGTGCTTCGCCAAAATCGCCCATTTGAAGCATTTCTGGTCATCGTTTTGAGGATTTATTGTAGCTCGTTTCCTATCTATATATACCGGTAACTCTATATATGATGATGTAGTCATCGGTATATATTTATAGATACCTAGCAATAACCCGTCTATAGACTCTATGGTATACCCGCTTCCTCTATCGGTATAAGTTTCTTCCTCGGAAAGCAACTTAATATAAGCCTTTTCAATAATCTCATCAATATTGCTTTCCGAAAAAACTTCAACCGCCGATGTTTTAAACGCTCTATTTACGGACGAGTTTGCGATGTTAGGTCGGTTATAGATGCCCTCGAGTTTCAAGTTAAATTTTATTGGATGTTCCTGAACACGAGTTTTTAGTATTACTGACAGAGCCGGTTTGAGTGGGCGGAGAAAGTCGATGTAATTTTGAACATTATTCAAATTTTTAGCGAAGTACCAAGTGACTTTTCGAGCGGCTGACGACGAAATTTCCACTAACCCAGGGGTCTTCACCATATCTATCCTCACTTTTTTTGATCTAGCAACCGACGTGGTATTCGTGGTGGAAACGTGTTTCCCGTTAACTGATGTGGTATAAATATATTTTAAACAAAAAAAAAAAAAAAACCTAATTAATATCTAATGAAAATAAAATACCCACACAGCATTTGGAAAATTATAATATCCTTCAAATATTTTTCAAAAGTTAATAAAACAATATTTGTTCAAAATTATTGTATATAATATGTTTAAGTTTACCTCAACGGTGTTTGGCGAGTTCAGTACGGGGTTTGTTTTAATTTGACTAGTTAAAATGTTTTATAAATCTTGTTTAAAATTATTTTAAAAAATGTGAAATTCCTGATCAAAACAAATATATTGCTTAACTATTTTCTAATTATTTATGCAAATTTTTAACGATGATCTAAAAAATATTTTGCCAACTAAATCATTTTCCTGAAAATATTTTTTTTTATATTTTGAAAATATTTTTTTTATATTTTGAAAATATTTTAATGCTATGTGGGTATAGTATCGAATTCTATTAAAAATCTAATTAGCCT
>NW_020272418.1:0-3944 GCF_003268045.1 Sipha flava
ATCCCTGTTCACTACTTCTGGTTGTCATTATATATCCACGCCAAAACTCATGGTCAGCGTTCATCAAGAGCTGCTCATTCTTTTTCCAAACACTCCACACTTTAGCCGGGTTATATTTAAGGAATAATATAAGATGTTGATAGGGTTAAAAATATTTACTCAAAAACAAAAATCAAAAAAATTTTGAATTAAATTAAACTTAATTGAAAATAAAACAATAATAATTATAATAATAAAAAAATTACATTATGCTAAGAATTTGAGCATAAAATATCTTGAACATAATTCTTAAATCTATCGCGAAACATTTCAAAAAATAGTTAAAATTTGTACAAATAGAATTTGAAAAAGATAAAGGTCTTTTCGTTTTTCATTTTTGAAAACATAAAATGCATTATTAAAGACTAATTTTGTGACCCAAATTCTAAACGAGATTTAAATATTTATACATTTTTTTTTTTCAATATTACATACAATTTTATTTTATTTATTCAACAAAAATACATAACAATTATAATGATTATTATTAGGCAAATATAATGGTTTTAAATAATATATTAATACAAAACATTTAAAGTACGCATTCCCTGTTTATGGTTGATTTATTTCTATATTCAACTATTATATTTTAATTTTTTGAACAGCATTTCTTTACGTTTGTTAATAAAATGTGAAGTACAATATAACGCATATTATTGTAAACATATACTTATTATCAATCATTTTATTATTTCCAAGTTCTTTGTCTATGTCATTTATTATCGAGTCTAAATTATCAGAGGATTTGTGTAATTCGTGAAATTGTGGTACTGTGTAATTTAATAATGCTATTGATAATAATTAGGAATTTTCAATTTTTTTTATTTTCATACTTATATGTCCGTAATGTCAATTAATGGAAAATTTGAATGAAAAAACGTGTTGATTAGTTTTTCGTATGTTTTTGTAGGTTTTAACACCGTTGTTGGTGAGTATAGTATAAATGTGTCCGGAATTATAAATATTCCTGCCTCTCGTTTAGTATGATGTGTAGTGTCGTGAAACATGCTAACGTTACAGTTGTAATCATTGCTACCCAATAAATAAATTGATCGGAACTACTTATTTTTTAAAAATAACTATCATTAAACATTTTGTAACCTGTATACTGTTTTGGTAATTTTGATGAATTTATTGCATTGAATAATTGAATTTTGCATAATTGATGGTTTTTTTGTAAATACAGTCGAGTCTCGATAACTCGAATGTCAAGGGACATAAAAATAAATTCGACTTAGGTATTTTTCGAGTTACATAACTCGAATTTTTTTAAAAATACGAAAAAATTTGAGTTAGACTTTATTTTTTTTTAAATTTGTTTTTATTAGAAGTATTATATGTATATTTATAAACTATAATTAAAATTAAAAAATTAAATTTTAAAACTCATTTCCTTATTTATTAATTAAAAATGTATTAAAAGATTACATTTTAAAACACAAAATATGTAAATTTCTTACAATTATTTAGAAAAATAATTTGAAATAAGAGTTTGACGTTTGGGTTGTTTTAAAATAAAGTCTTCAATGTCCCCCAAGTACTTGAAAAGTATTTCATCTGCACCTTCGGTTTTTTCAATGAATACTCTTAATTTATCAAGTGATGCTTTCGCTTCTTTTGTTGAGACAACTAATGGATATTCATCCTCTTCATCTTCGTCTGAGTCGGATTTAGGAGTCGGTTGCACTGCATCTACAATGTCTTGATCACTTAATACTCCAATTGTATGTATCTTAGTGTCTATTTCAGTAAATGTATGAAATGTAATTTCTGGTTCTAATTTATAGTGATCTACTATAAATTTCCAATCGGAACCTCCATCGTCGCTTTCTAAATGAGTATATTTGATTTCTTTTTCCTTAGTTGAAATTCCAGATTTAATAAAACAATTAACAATTGTATTTTTCTCGACATTTTCTCATGCTTTATAACACATTCGCATAGTTTGTAACAAGTTTATCGAAAAAGATCTACCTTCATTGATATCATTAACCATTTTGCGAATAACTTCTTTACGATATAATATTTTAATGTTCTGTATTATACCTTGGTCCATTGGCTGAAGTTGTGAAGTCGTATTTGGTGGAAAAAATTCTACTTTAATAGAATTGAATTTCTTTTTTGTTTTATGAGCAGTATAATTGTCAATAAAGAAGAGTACTTTTTTCCCTATTAAACTCATTTTTTTATCAAAATTAGACAGCCATTTTTCAAACAATGCACTCGTCATCCACGCTTTTTTATTTAATTCATAATCTAATGGATATGTTTTAATACCTTTGAAACACCTAGGTTTTGCCGATTTTCCAATTAATAGTGGTTTAATTTTATCTGTGCCAGTCATATTTTATCCTAAAAGAATTGTAACTCTTTCTTTACTGTTTTTTCCCCCTGCACAGTTCTCTCCTTTTAAAACAAATGTTTGACTCGGTAAACATTTATAAAATAAACCTGTTTCGTCAACATTATAAACGTCATCGGTGGAATATTGATTTATAATTGGTAGGTATTTTACTAACCACTCAGAACATATTGATTGGTCAACTGAAGCGTTTTCACCACATATCTTACGAAAAACGACGTTATTCCTAATTTTCCAGTTGCTTAACCAACCTTGACTAGCTTTAAATTGTTTATTGCCGAGTTTAGTAGCAAAAAATTCGGCCTTCTCCTTTAAAATTGGTCCATTTATTGGAATGTTTAAATCTCTACATTGAATAAACCAATTGAGTAAACTAACCTCTATATCGGGATACTCACAAATCTTCATTCTTTTCATGGACCCTTTATTAGTTTCGTATTTTTGTAAAATATCGTCTTTATTTTTCAGAATAGTTGAAAGTGTACTGTGTGGAATATTAAATTGCTAGCAATTGCTTACTTTTTTCTGTTTACCACTTTTTGTCACCTCACTTATAATGTTCACTTTTTCAGCAATTTTTAATGTAACCAATTTACGTTTAAGAGACATAACTACAAATTGTACACGCTACACAGCGAAGATATACGGCAACTGCCGATTATTTTACAGCACAGTTGTACATAGGATAATTTCATTTATATATTTGTGATTGTAAACCGGTTATTCTAACGATAAAATGTAAGAAATAACTTCGAGTTATCTATGCTCAACTATTTTTATATTTGACTTATCGCGACAAATATTGCATTGAGTGTATAGGAATTTCCTAGGGACAAAAAAAAATTCGAGTTATCGAGACTCAACTGTATTGGAACTTAAGGAAATAAGACCTACTGTGCAATGGTACATTTCCTTTATGTTCCTAGGACATTTTCTTGGGACCAGTTACATCCCAATTAGAGGTATTCGGGCGTTACGGCAACATTGATAGGCCTGTTAATGACCGTTATTTTTAAAAATACAAAAAACATTACACTCACGTTTTCAAGGAAATAAGATAGTCCGTTTGATAAAACTGTATATTTCTGCATTTCTGTCTCTGTAAGACTTATAAAATGTTGGTTGTCTTTAGCAACTGCTAAATATGGATGTTGAGGTTTAATAAAAATGAATTGGGAATTTGTAATTTCGATAAGCATAGGCCACACTCGAAACAATGTGTATTGTGTCCGATCATAGAATGGGAAAGTTAATATAATGAGTACTTGTTAATTGTAAAATATATTTTTAATTTTTACAAGTTTTAAAAATTCATCAATTGCCGTATCCATAATTATATCAACTGCCAAAACTTGTGTGGTAGGTAATGTATTTTGTATATTTTCTAATATCTTGTGAAGACATTAGCGTTGAGTATCGTTTATTAAGTTTGACCTTTACTAGCTTTTAAGTTAAGTTATAACTGCCACAAATTATTGATATTAATTTTATAATATATTTTTAGTGTTTTATAGCATGTTATTCTTCTAATTTATCGCGGTAT
>NW_020272419.1:0-5749 GCF_003268045.1 Sipha flava
ATATATAATACATGATTGTACAGCTTTCTTCGATTCGGCTAACAGTCTCGTGGTGCACGTAGCAGCCGATACATTATACAAATATTATAATGAGTATTTACCATGAGCGAATATTGTTTATCGACATCACATAATAAATTGTAGACGTTTTTCACGATATTTTCAAGATCGATAACTATTCCGCGGGCAATTGATTATAATCAAAGGCGTAAGCGACTGCATTTTCATGCATTTTGAAATGATAAATAAGAGAAAAATAAAAACGTATTTCTAGTAGCTTAATTTTCAAAAATGATTCCAATTAGCTTCTCGATAGACGTACATCAATCGCATATTACGGACTGGGTCGTACAGGTACATCTTACGCACACCGCAGCAGTACCTGCTCCGTACATGTATAGCAGATGCGTACAATATATTTTGTTAATGTTTTAGAAAATAATATCGTTATGTGACGACGAAAACTTATGTATATGTATGTTATACACCATTTATATACATCATACGCCCAACAAGTTTATTACGAATATTTGAAGACCGTCTGGTTTTTCAATAATTAGAACATTGTGTAACACGAGTTGTTTGTAGTAAAATTGAAGAATGACGGGGATTTCAGAACAGGTTTGACTACTGAAATTGATTCAAATATTTTAATTAAAAAAAATAACACGGAGATTTATAACGTGCTCGAAACAAACGTGTGTGTCTGTGTGTTTCTATTTCGCAAGTGGTTATTATTATCCTATCGTTATTTTAAATTAAAACGGCTTCTAATAAATCAAGTAAAATATGTGTGATTAATTAATTTCCAAATAGGTTAATTTTGTTGTTTTCACACGTTATAAAAAAAAAAAAAAATAAATAATTTTAACTGGTATACGAATTATAAAATACTGCATGTATGGGATTGACTGTTCTACCGGTCTAAGCCACCAATAGTCACTAATCTTACACCTGAATTATGAAATATTGTTTTAATTAAATTTGTTTTTATAAATTATTTTTCTATTTTAAGTTATGATTTGACATTAAAAAGAATATTTTGATAATATCCAATTAAATTTGACTATACAGTTTAATCGAGGCTAAATTATCACTCGGCTAACTTAGTGTTTCTGTATCATACTACTTATGTATAGAAAATCCGTTGTTAAAAACGATGTATTGTATTATAATTAACGACATTAACTAATGGAACTGGTGAATATTTAAAAGCAAATGTATTTGGGCTCGAACTATGATTCGGTTAAAATCTACACCAAAATTAAATAAAAGTCAAATAATCATTATGTAATGCATTTAAACAAAGTTGACACTTTTACGATTTACCGTTTTAAGCTTCAAAATATGGACACGTATAAGGATCTTCGACTACCATTCCAACGATTACTTTGTGGCGACGCTCATATTGATTTGATTGTTTACTATTTGATAAAAAGAACGGGAAAAAATTGTCTCAAGTAATAACATTGTACACTAGACTTTAATTTAGGAAAACATGCGACTATACTACGACATTAATAATATGGTTGTTGACTAGTTTACAATTTTATTATGGTGTCTGATCGAATTATTGTGTTAGGTCGAATACGGATAATCCGTACATATAGGGAGTGAAATAATTAGCTCGAGTATATTTAACTATCGTAGAGACAAATGAGAGATACTAACGACTGAGATATTTTGATGTGTATACCAATAATACTAATTTGTCGGAACGTTTCACGTTTCGGACAATAATAAGTACTCACCTAAAGCTTTTTTTTGCGAATAAGAGAGATCTGTTCTCGGATCAGTGTAAATCCGAGGACGTGACAGCCGTCAACATATTTTTGTGGCATACTAACTCATGTTGTGATATAATATAATCCGTTATCTATAACTTAATAATCTTAGAAGTTCAACTTTCGGTCAGGTGTAATCGTCGGCATGGCATTATTTCTTCTACGATTAAAATTTCGAAAAAGGAAACGGGAAAATAGTAAAATAATATTATCTTCAAGCGGAACATAATAATATTATAATTTGCGAATACGCTGTTGTAGTCTTTAAACCACCTATCGCACGAGATCGTTTGATATAATATTACATTATATTATATTATCACCGTTAAAATCTATTACGGACGAAAATACTATACACCCGGTTCGTACATATATATATATATATATATATATTTGTACACGCAGTCGAGTACATTGTAATAGTAGTGTAAGTATCCAATATGATAAATATTATTATAATACGCAATGATCCCGTCATTGTTATAACGCATCGATAAAAATGTGTAATAAATTAAAATGTTTTTTTCTAATTCTAAACAGCGGCAGGGTGCCATCAGTCATTATGCGCGCCCGTATGTATTTTATAAATTATGATCTTTGGCCACTATAAACACCGACGAATCACGAACTCATCTAATGATTTTCAACGGAAAACAATGTTATTAACAATAAAATTACGCGTGCAACAGACACCAACGTAGACGACGCGAAGATTCTCCTGTTTTTTTATTTTATTTTTTTCAAATTTAATTCATATTTAATAACACCTATACATGCACGTTCATCATTGTACTACAGATAAAACGCATTACAGTACGCGTTTCGAAAAATCGTCTTGATACATTCGTGTATTATATGTATATTATAATAACCGCTTAGGACTTAATATAATTACTCAATTAGAAGATTATACATACCCAGTTGTTTTTATTATTTTTACGAGATAACGCATTATTATTTTACCGCTAGGCTTATAGTATTATATAGTTATGCTATGTGTACATATTAGGGTTTGCGCGTTCAATAATTTATGTATAATTATGCGTGTTTGATTCGGCGACGGTGTAATTGGTGGTGCGCGCCACGTCGTATGATGTATGAAGAAATCAAGTTGACTAGTCGAAAAATAAAAATAAAATACGAGCCGCTAAACGCTTGTGCGCCAACAAAAAACATGATATAGCTTTAAGGGATAAACTGTACGTTATAATAACATAATATATACGCGTATACTGCGAATTATGTGTACACGAGAAGAATATGATTGGTTTTTTATACAAAAAAAAAAAAAAAAAAATGCGTGTGAATTGACACCTAAATTAGATGAAAATAATAATTTAATGTAGCGAACAACCTTGGCGTCGTACTTTTGACGTACTTAAACACCTGATGTGCATGCCTCTTTCGACCTTTAGTTTGGAATCTGAAAATCTGACTCAGAAACGACGTGTTAATTATAGCTATGAAGTTATAGGTACTTGAACACACATGCGCAGGGTTAAATAGAAATGAGGAAAATACTTTGTGGCCTGTTGTACGTACATACATTGCACAACAACAAATCGAATCGCAATCTATATCATAGATTCTATAATTTGTCAAACCTTACCTAACATTTATGTATTACCATTGTAGGTAAACACTATTCATAAATGTACACAAAAACTAATAGCAACTGGAGATGAGCAAAACAGCTTAAATTGTGTACGCGTGTGTTGGAATAAATTAATTTTGTGGAGTACTTACTACTAATGTGATTTAGCGTCAGTTTTTTCTGTTACAATTGACTCGATGCTCTCAATCGTACAATGCTTTTATCCAGATTTATCAAAATGAAATGTTTTCATTTTACCGTAAAATTTATTTTCAGCATCAAAAACCATTCACATTTAATAATATAGTACGCATCAGTGGCGTATATAGGAGGGATAGTGGGATAGTGCCCCCCTCCCCCGAAATGTTTTAAAAAATTTAAAAATTATTTTAAACGTATATTATATTTTAATGGTGCTATATGCTTATCTAGAATTTGCGTCAAACGTCAAACCATTTTGAGACATTCTGTAAATAAAATGAAGATAAGTATATTATATTATTACTAGATTTGAACTTTGGTTAAGACTAAGGACCAGAAGTTATATTATATTATATTATATTATATTATATTATATTATATTATATAAACACTAGGGTGATCTTTAAATTTGAAGTTCAAAAATGTTTACATCTCACCCCCTAAAACAGTGTATATACGTACAATAATTAACCATACAAAATATGGGATCAGTCGGATAAAGTTAACCCATGCCTATTTGAACTTAAAGTTTGAACTTTTAAATTTTTTCAAAATATTTGTTCTTGTGTCCTAAATCGTAAGTCGAATTGAAATTTATTATTGAAACTAAATTAAATTAAACTACATTTGTGACAATTTTTGTTCTATAATTATTTTAATTTTTTTTATTATTATTTTTATTTTTTGAACGTTTCGGAATTGATACACATTTTTTACACAATGAACCAGAAGAATGGATTAACAACCCTGCATATAATGAAGGAACAAATATTGTAGCCCATATTAATGTTGTTAATGATACGGCAGAAAGAGGAGTAAAGATTATTGAAGAATACAACAGTATTTTAACAAAAGACGAAGAACAGAAACAATTTCTACTTCAAATTGTCAAAGATTATAAAATTAAGTATCCTGACAGTAACAAATCAACAATGCAGTAATATTATGTTATTAAGAATTATAATTATAAAAATATATTTTGTCAGTTTAAGCTTCACTATACAATTTTTATATACTACATTTTATTTTAGTTATAATATGAAATTAACATTTTTAATTTATAAAATATTCACGGAAATGTCAAAAAAAGACAGTTTTAATATTAAGATACAATATATCTCACCAACGATTGAAGATTTTAAAAAAATGTTCGTTAATGAAGTTTTTTTAATTTAGTATCCATAATAAATTTTAATTTGATCAATGGTTTATGACAAATACAAAAACTTCAAACATTTTGAAAAATTGTAAAAGTTTAAACTTTAAGTTCAAGTAGGCACAGGTTAACTTTTTTCGATTGATTCAATATTACGTATAGTTAATTTTTGTATGTATATACACTGTTTTGGGGGGTGAGATATAAAAAATTTTGATTTTTTTTTTTCATCTATAGTTAAGGACCACCCTAATAAACACAGTTAGATCGATTATTAGTCGACCATTAGTGATGTTTGTAATTACGTTCACGGATTATTTTGCCATAGTTAATAGTGTAGAAAAACAACATCGATCCAGTAATAATGTGGATTAGTGGAGCGACCGTAGCACGTTTTGGTTGGACATATTTGTGGGACCATCGCCAGTAAGCACGAGAAAATAATCCAGCAAGTGCTGATGGCGACTTATTACGACGTCCAATCCATTGAGTCATCTAAAACCAACGAAAGCATTGGATAAAATAAAATATTATAGTTTTCAAGTGCTAAGTAAATTATAATTATGCAAACATCAAAATGGTTACTCGATTATTATTTTATTTATTTTTGTTTCATAGTAGTGAAAAGTAAATTAACTGAATACGAAAATAAAATAAACACCAACATTTCTATAAAAAGTTTTAAGATTTATTTACATACAACTGTTAATGATTATGTGTAAATAAATGTCTACAAATTTCATGTTAATTAATGATAACAATGGTATCAAAGAAATTAATAAAAATATTAAGGAAATTAACAAGCTTAGTAATAGTAGCAAAGTCAAATTTATCTATACTTTTATCAAAAAATTAAACTCTTTCAAGATTTGTTATTGTTTATTATATATTCGGTAAAATATTGTACAATTTAAACAAATGCAAATATAATGAGAACTGAAAAAATATTTTCTAAGTGAAGGACACATACAGATGGATTTTTATAGTGCAAATTAAATCTATAAATCCATTTTT
>NW_020272420.1:0-7510 GCF_003268045.1 Sipha flava
TCGATCACAGATAACCTCCCCCCCCGTAACTAACCTCTCACTTCTGCCAGGGCCGCAGCCACACATTATTCTAGGAAGGGCAAGCTCTAATTTTGCCGCCCCTCTTTCCATCACTCAGCCCCAATAATTAACAAATAAATTTCAGTGTTGTTATTACAATATAAGTTTGAGAAAATTCTAAAATATTTAATATTTATTTGGATGTTAAGTGACAAATATGCTATTATACTGTTGTTGAATGATAAGTTAGGTTTTCTGAAAAATTAAGACATAAAAATGCATGCTAAAACTTTTATTTGTATTTCAGGCAAAATATACATAACAAAGCTATTCTTAAAAACTAAAAGTGTATATTAAATATTTATAAAAATTTGATTTTTTCTTGATTTTTTGGCTGCAAATGTTTTAATTATTTCTTCAAATGAGATTGATGATGCTCTTTGATGTTCAATTGATATTATACTTAAATTGTTTAATCTTTGTTGTTTCATAGTGTTCCTTAAATAATTTTTTATAAGTTTCAGTTTACTGAAGCTTCTTTCCGCCGAAGCAACAGAGACTGAAATTGTTAGAAATATTTGTAGGGCTATCGTAATATTTGGGTAGATCTCTTCTAGATGTTGCTCATAAATAACTTTAAAAGTAGACTGCGCTGTCGCATTTCTCAGACTTTTGTCAATTTCAAAGGCATGGAATTTAAAACTTTCTATTTCACTAACAAGCTCTTCTTTATTTAGATCATCCGGGTAACTGTCAGCTAATGTTTTAGCTCTAACTTGTAAAGTTGTAGAATCTATTTCGTTTATTTGAGAACCACTCAAAAAACCAAATTTACTATTAACATCTTTCAATGCATCAAATCTGCATTTTTTGATTCCAAATATTTCAAAATCGAAAATACGATATTTCAATTATTGAACCTTAAAAACGCTCTGCTGAACAATTTAGATATTGTCACATAGAACTCTTTGATTCCAAGCCCACGATATGTAACTATATAAACGGTTGGTTTAACGCATGGCTCAAGCCACGTTTTACAACACACTTACGAATTTTTTTACCGTAAATAAATTTTAATTATTAAAAATTTTCTTACCGTATTTACAACTCTAAGATGTTGAATATGTAGACACTTTGTACACTTTCACGTTACACGTCAGTCGTCGAATCACGAATCATAAAAATAAATGATTATAGTGTGATCGCGCTAGTACATTAAAAATATAAAATGATAATCAAAACTCATGAACATAGATCTATGTTCACAAACAACCGCACGATCAAAGATAACATTAATGTACTAATTTTTCCCAGAATACGACGATAGCTGCAAAACTTCCGATAACATTATATTATTACCTATACTACAGAATAAATGAATTACAGTGACACATATATTAATTGTATTGTTATTTTGCCATATCAAAAATTGCGGCTTGCGGATACCCGACGTCGACCGTCGTTATTGTGGTATAAATAAGTCGGCGGTACGCGCGTATAATTATCGTAGCATTTCAAAGTGTTAGAAAAAAAAAATGTTTTTATATTTTGCCGCCCCTAAAAATTTGCCGCCCGGGGCAAAAGACCCCCCTAGCCCCCCCCTTAGCTGCGGCCCTGACTACGCATAATCCTTTTAAGACATTTTTTGTTCGCTACGATTAGACGTTGTACGGTACGCTTGACCGTACGACGACGGTTTTGCGCGTAAATGAACGTCGAGCATCTGTTCGTGGGCGAAAATCGTCTCGACGATTGCTAATGCGCGCGTTCGATGCGACGTAGGGTAGGAGAAAAAAAAAAGAAGAACTTACTCCCCTTCACCAACCTCAACTCCCACGGTTATAATGGGTCGTTGCGTACGGCGTGTTGCAGGGCTCGTCAGTGTTTCGAGGGACGACATGTCATCCGACATGAAACCCGTCGGCGAACGTCCGAAGGGTGCAGTGACGGCGACTGGAGCGGCGGTGAAGCGGTCCGGGAGATTGTCCACGAAACGTGCGCGTCCGGAGGTCACTTCGGTCGGCGCGCGGGAGGACGAGCGCGCGGTGGGTGACGCGGATAAGAAACGGCGGTGCACAAGGAGCGCGGCGATCGCAGCACCGGTCAAGCAGCTGCCGGGAGGCGCATCCTTACTGGCGGGCGCTGTCGGCAAGAAGAGAAAGTCGACGCGGAACGGAGATGCGACCAGGAAGCCTGGAACCGAGACGACGACGACGAGTTGTCCGACCGCTGCTACGGTTGGCGGCGCGAACGTTTCGGCGTCGTCCGAGCCCGGTAGAGCGGCGCGCCGGAAGCGCAGGTCTGCCGCGTCCGGTACCGCTACGGCCGCCGCGGACGACGGCGGATACGAGGCGCGTGGCCACCCGGAGACCGACGGGAAACCGGCCGCGGAGGCCCGCGGATCGGTGGCCGGCAAACGGCGCTGTACGGTGACGGCGCACGCGGACGAAACGGACGACGGACGGCCGCGGCGGGACGACGTGGCGGGCGCACGCCGAACCGTCGATGCGCTCGCGGCCGACGAGCGACCGGACGCGTTCGAGCGCGACGTGCTGCTGCTGTCCAAACGTTTCAAACTGCCCCGGGACGCGCTGTCGGAAGCGATCGAGCGCGACGCGGTGCCGGTGTTCCGCGAACGGTTCTCCGAGAGCGTCACCCGGTCGATGTTGGTCGTGTCGTCGGCGGTGGTCGCGCCGTCGAAGGCCACCGGCCGACCGCGGGGAGTCCGGTACGCGGTGGAACCGGCCCGGTGGAGCGCGGGTTGCACCGCGGCCACGCTTAAGCAGCTAATGGAAGAGCTGACGGAGACGTTGCCCTCGTGGTGCCTGGCCGTGGTGGCCGCGGTGCCCCAATACGTGATATCGCGCATGACCCTGGACAAGTTCGGCATGCCGACGGTGGACAGGATGATCGTGCTGGACAGGTGGTTCAGAGGCACGGTGTACATGGACGGGTGCGTGCGGCACGAGTACAGCAAACGTTACGACTCGGCCGTGGAGATCGTCAACCTCATCCACGAGCTGAACGCCGATGCACCGCAGCCCGACGGCACGGCCCAGTGAACGCGCGACACATTTATCGCAGTTTCTTCCCGAACCCGTTCAGTCGGACCGGTGACGAGGACTTTCGATCGCACCTGCACTTTATGTTTATGTCAATCCGTTTATCCAATAATAATATCTTTACTGTCACGACTTTTTTTTTTTTTTTTTTTATATATATATATAATTTCCTTTATATTCAATATGATTTCTTATTTATTTACGGAATTCATTCGGAAAATATAAAAAAAAAAAAAAAAAAAATGGTTCGGTCATGTCTGGAGGATGGACGGACGGACGAGTAATGGAAGCATACACCAAGACCCGATAGGTGAACGCCGTTGCTCGATACATCAAAACTATAAATGAGAACTCGATTTTTGACGTCGCATATGACGGAGGAAGTGGTGAAAAACTTGTGATGGTAGCGATGGCCCTTATTGGGCTGACGAGTTGAAGAAGGAAAAGAAGATAATTTCTTATCTTGTTATTTAATACGTTAATTTTTCCGTAACTTTGACGTGATCCGGCAATAAATCTAATAAATTTAAAAGAATTTTTTTTTTTTTAGACATTTCTACTAACAACATTTAGAACTCAGAATTAAATTTTCAAAGCTGAATACTAAAGTGATTTTGAATGACTAGAATGTAGTATATCTTGTAATACTGTTTTTTTTTTTTAATCGTATTCATTTTGAAGAGAATTTAAAACAGAAAATTTAATGAAAATTGGATACAAAAATTGTAAAAAGTATATTTTTTATTTGAGTACTTATTTATATAAATTAAAAATAATTAGTGTTTATAAATCATAGGCTATGTAACTATGTATCTACCTATATAAATGCATATATTTTTTACTTATATGTCCAAATTCATTTTTTTAGTTGAAAGAACAATCGTTAAAACATTCAAACATTTCACATGTTCGAACAGGTAGGTACTATACGGCTATGCGTAATTATTTTAACATCAATGAAACTTTGTATCTACCTCTATCTATCGTTTAGGCGGATTATATATCTCCAAATTGATTACTTTTTAAGTTTAAAGTTTTAAACTAATACTGTACCTAGCTTCAATAATATAGATATAAAATACTTGTACCATACCATTGTAAAATTGTATTGTAAAATACCATATTTTTTTTACAGTCTATAAGTACCTCGGCGACACGGAAGCATTGCGAAAGCAGTTCCCACAGCGTCGTCGGTTAAGCAATGACAACAAATAAATAAAAAAAGCACCTTTAGACTTTAGTCAATAGCAATGGTTTTTAAACTTGAGGTCGCCAAAGATAATGGATGAAATGATTTTTTCGTATTATTTAAAAATAAAATTAATTTAATTCTTTTTTTTATGAAATTATTTAGTGTAAATGAATCAAAATTGGTTATCGTGTAAATATTTTATCGGTAATAAAATCAAATTTTGATACATAAAAAATAAGGGGTCGCGATCCAAAAAAGGTTGAGAAACACTTGTCTATAGCTAAAGATAGTTAAGAAATCCAATTTTTTTACTAGTTACTTGTGAAACTAGTTGTTTATTAGTGAAAAGATATTAAAGTTAAATATATTGGTACTTGGATGATTTTATTTATCGTTTTGTTTTTTTAATACCCTGAATTATCACGGTTATTCGGTATACCAAATAATTTTGGTTTTCGGTACACTGAATCATTTCGGTTTTTCGGTATAAGTACCGAGTTCTTTTGGTTTTTTCGGTACATTTATCGTCACAAACCGGTATTGAAATCAAAACCGTAGTACCGAAAATTATTTTCAATACCGTCGCCCTAGTATAATTAGTATTTTAGGGTTTTAGTATAAAATTATAAATTTTAATTAACTATAACATTAAAACTAAGTTCTCGCGCCATATTCTAATTTTTCTATAATTTTTTTAAGCCAATAAATGACCAACATTTAGAATGCCCCATAAACTAGAAATATTCAATCGTCTTACTTAAAATACTTGTTGTTGAGAAACTAGAGTTTCGTAAATATTCGATTCCATATAAACAATAATTGAACTGAAAAATTAAAATTTCACATAAATAATTTTGTTTTTCATATTTTTATCGCCAACGACCATACCACGTTGAATACACCAGTTCTCGTCCGATCACTGAAGTTAAGCAACGTCGGGCGTAGTTAGTACTTGGATGGGTGACCGCTTGGGAACACTACGTGCCGTTGGCCCCCCAATTTTTTTCTCATTTCAATTATTTTTTATTATATTAATTTATAAATTAAAATAATCTAATAAATTTTTTTAATCTAGGTACTCTAGTGAAAAACAAAATAAATCTATATTATATTAATATATTGTTATTAATAATTCGTTGTAAAAGAATTTTTATTGTTGCAAAATGTAACTGTAGTAACTAGAGTTAAATACAATTTTATTTTATTTTCAGCAATTTCTGTACCCCCAATATTTGGGTTCTAGTTGCGCCCTTGACAGTGTGTACGGGTATTGAAAATGCGATCACTGTGCATCGCATTGACCGAAACTGAATGATTTTATTTTTGCTCCGTGTTCGGTAATACTGATATGGGTACTCCAATCAACGTTTTTGGCTAATCGAGGTTTTGATAGATTGAAATCGTTGCCTCGATTTCGAAATTGTTTATGTGTCGTCCACAGACGCATATGCTGGTTGTTAGTCATTGTCTTGTGATTTGAATGTTACGAGTGAGCAAGGCGATCCTAAAACAATAATATATTTACTATTAGTCGGTTGCAAATCTGAAGTCTGAAAAAACGATAAGCGCGTGTTCGCCGTTTTACATATAGGCCTTCTTTACACCAGGAAACTCCCAGGCGATGCGACGGATACTCGAGTATCTTGTAAATCACTTCCTATATTTAGTAACGGGAAGGCACAAATGACGCAACTCCCAAGCAACGCGTATCCTACGCGTATTCTACCAGTCTCGCGCGGCTTGCAAGGTTAGGTTAGACTGCGTCTCGTGAATATTACTTGTGGTTTCAAGTGTTTTTCTTTTTTATATTTTTATAATTTTTTAATTATACAACTATGGCCGAACACGTGTTCAACATCAAGTTTGTGGGTGAAGTTGAGAAAAGGCCAGAACTATATAATTACACCTTGCCTCAATATTCCCGAAAAGATGTTGCGGAGAAGGGCTGGATGGAAGTTGGAAAGGAAATGAACTTGTCAGGTAAAAAAAGTTAAAATATAATTGATAATTAGGCCTTAGTTATAGAATTATATATATTATATTATGTTATTATTAATTTTAATCAAGGCTCGGAACTTTAGGCATTTGCATATTTGTTTAAAAACTGCATATTGAACTTCTGGTAGGATACAAATTCGATTCATAGTACGTATATTTTAAATACAAAAATGTTTGTTGCATAATTTTGCATATTTCGTTATTTTTTCTATGAATGCGCATATTTTAGGTTTAAGAACTTTATTTATAGTTCAACAAAACAAATATTAGATTTATGACAGCTAAAATTCTAAATTTTATAATATGTTTTATAAATCAAGAGTTGGTATGATTCTTTCGTCATGCGGTAGAATGCTATGAACTTAGAATCAGACTGTTCTAGCTCTTTAGCAGCAACAAATAAGCGGCAGTGAATGTTCTTTTCAATATAAGGGTGGCACCACATTCTTTTGATTTTTCTCTGTCTATAATAGTTATAATAATATGCGACAACTACATCATCATCACTTGATGAATCTTCATTTGACGACATATTGAAAACTTAGCAACAGGTTGGTAAACAATTGGTGGCTAGAGGTAGACTAAAAAATATCGTCGCTTCACAGCAGTTTCATAGTAGCTCAGTGTGTGGCGATTTGTTGCTTATGGATATCTTACTAACAAGCAACTCAAACGGACGATACTCGAGTATCCGTCGCGTCACCTGGGAGTTGCCTGGTGTGAAGAAGGCCATAGTGTTATTTTATTTTAAATTGTCAATTACTCGAAATATTTATAAGCTCCGAGGGAATACATTTTTATCCGTCGGCCACAATAAAACGTTAAGTCGTTCCGGGATACGGATTTTAAAATGCACAGAGCACGTCCCACAACCGAATTCCAAAACTATTCTCAGCCTTAAAATTTATACAACGAAAATCTACACGATCATCAAATTTACACTTCCGTTCTAATAAATACAAACAAGAACTGCAGAAGATGAACCGTAGCAACAGCAAGTGTCCACTGACCAACGACCGCCGTCGTACGAACCGGTTCTATACGTCGTTGGACGAGCCGTCGGACTACGACTGGACCATGAGCGACGACGGTAACCGGTCGGCACACGATCCGGCCGGGACGTGGGACGACCACCGGTCGGTCCCAATGCAGGCGCACGACGGTCGGCCAGCGTCCGCGGCGGTCAACGAGAGCAGGTCGCAGAATGCGGACCTAATACCTGAGTGGTTTAACGAATCGGATTCGTTGGTGATGCGGA
>NW_020272421.1:0-6516 GCF_003268045.1 Sipha flava
AGTCATCCCATTTGACTACATTTTAATTTGCGTAAATATTGTATATTTTACGTTTAGGAAATTATTTATCCTTGTCAGTCCATTCATTAATTACCAGTACATGATTACGGTTGCTGATATTAAGTTATTGGATTTTATTTCTTGTATTGAATACGGATTGATTTAATCCAATCTGAACTCCATCTAGATCTATCCCTATATTAGAGCCCACGGTGAGCTTCAACGATATTTACAATATTGTATATATTATTCTATATAGAGACAACATTATTATATTATTATTTTTGAACGGAAGATATTAAGAAGAATCTGTGGACCCAAAAGAAACAGTGAGGGAGAATATGAGATGAGGACAAACTAGGAGATTAAAAACTTGTATGGAGAAGCGATCATCAATGATGTGTTAAAAAGTAGTAGAATGAAATAGACTGGACACGTGAATTTGTATCAATAGGATACACTTAATGGCCTATCATATAAAAAATGTATAAATATGTACGATGAATTGTACACGCAGTAAATTAATTGCGGTGAAATATCTGAATACTCCGTCGAGTTACGTTTATTACGTACCAATAATATTAATATGAATAATATGAAACAATCTATTCAATGCTTATAAAGTAAAATAAAATCCAAAAACAGTACGTGTATATCAGCCGACCGATACACACGTGTATTCCCGGTCTACGTTAATCGCATTTTTAGCTTCCGATAGCAGTATACGTGAACGCCCCAATTGATAAGGTATGTTGTTTTATTTCGGCCCCCCCCCCTAGTCTCAGCAACAACATCTCACATCCATCTCTCACGATGGATGACATAAATTCAAACTCCAACTTAACTACACCTTCAGTACTAAAATCCAATACTCAAAAAACATTCGCAGAAACAACCGCTAATGTCCAATTTCCAAAAAAAGATCAAGCAGTAATATTTAATATCATTGAAGACATACCCCAAATCGAATATATAAAAGCATTTAGTCAACTTACTAATCCTAACAATATTAAATTTGCTTCACGCATATCAAACAATCGTTTTTGTATCTATTTTGCAAACAAAAATATCGTAGAACAGATTATCACCAAATAGCCGTACATTATTATAAATAATAAGGAACTAGCCTTTCGCTGTCTTATCAACCAAGCTAAACGTGTAATTGTGTCCAATGTACAACCAGTCATACCGAACGACGTAATTACTAATGCATTCAACAATTTATCAATTAAAATAATTACACCGATAACATTCATGAAAGCAGGCTTCGCTAATGATGAATTTAATCACATAGGAAGTTTTCGACGTCAACTTTATATTCATCCTGATGACATTAATAAAATGCCCAGTTCAATTTTAATCAATTTTGAACAAACAGATTATTACATCTTTCTCTCGGATGACACAGTGATGTGTTATCTCTGTAAACAAACGGGCCACACATCTAATTATTGCAAAAAGGAATTTGTAAATAAATCCTAAACCATGCTCGATGAAAACACGAATCATATCTCCAATAATATGAACACAGATAATAGTATGCAAATCGACTCAAATTCAAACAGTGAATCTCAAACAACCCTTTACAACAACTCGATTCCTATCTCTAACATTACTGAAACAGATAATAATGTTCTAATAGATCTAAGTTCAAATAGTGTGGATAAGCAAATGGAAACCAACATCGAAAACTTTTCCGAACAAACATCCAACAATCCTCCCTCCACTCTAAAACCATCCCAGACACCAAAAAGACCAGCCTCATCTACCTCCAACATCTCCTCCTCTATTAATCCATTAAACGTTAATAACCAAATTAATAGTTCTACATCTCAAATCAACACGCAAATTCAACAATCAAAGAAGGTAACACTCACAAACAAACTACTAGATTCCGCGAAAACCAACCAACCACAACAAAAAAAAAACCAAAACGATCAAATTCATTGGAACAGATCATATTAAAGTTGGATCAATCACTTGAACCAACAAAAATCGTATTTGAAACAATACCAAATTTAAAAATAAACTTCAACCAACTAAAATTTATCATCGAAAACTCAATAGGTGTACCCAACCTTATGAGTATCATACAACCCTTTAACTTATCACCCAAGGAAATGATGGAAATCATTGACACAATCCGTCCGAAAATCAAGGTTTCAAGTATTAAAAACAAGATTTCTAAACTATATCAGATTATATCAGACTCAACTGTATCCGAAGATCCTGATCCCACAGGATATTAATTAACCAACCAAAAATCAACGGATATATAAAAAAAAAAAAAACCCTTATTTCTAATATTATGCAGCATATAAACTTAAACAAATTCCACATCATTCAATGGAATCCAAATGGATTTTATTCAAAAATCAATGAAATTAAATTATTACTCAACAAATTCTCTCCAATAGCACTATGCATCCAAGAAACTAACTTCAACAACAACAAATCAATACATTTAAATAATTATTCAAGCTATATTAAAAACAGAAACCACGCAGGAAGGGCCAGCGGTGGAGTTGCCATTTTTATAAACAATACTGTCCCTTCGAAAGAAATTCCCATAACGTCACATCTCGAGGTAATAGCTGTAAACATTACAGCTAAAAGCAAATTAACCATTTGCAATATTTACTTACCTAACTCTCAAGACTTCAACGCTTTAGATATCCAAAATATTATTGATCAACTACCCACCCCATTTATCTTCCTGGGTGACTTCAATAGCCACAACACTCTGTGGGGTTGTAATGACATCGATCCAAGAGGAACCAAAATTGAAACAATTCTTAATACCAATAACATCAACATTCTCAATAACGGCCAAGCAACAAGAGTGAACTCCAGTAATGGCAACCTTTCCGCTATTGATCTATCTTTCTCCTCTGCAACAATATCACCCAATTTAGAATGGGACGTTATTCCGGAGCTTTCTAGTAGTGATCACTTCCCAATTAAAATAACCGTATGTTATACCAACCCATATGAAATACACACCCGTAACCCTAAATGGAATTTATCAAATGCTGATTGGAACAAGTTCCAAACGGAAATCGAAAAAAATCTAATAAATTCATTTTTTCCTAATGAAAATACTGTTGATGAAAATATTGAACAATTTAGTAAACTAATTTATGATACAGCCGCAAATAATTTTGAACAACATAGCTACTCTGGAAAACGCCCCCCAGTCCCTTGGTGGAATAAAGATATTAAACACGCTATAAGAAATAAAAAAACATCGTTTAATAAATACAAACGCACTAAACAAATCCAGGACTTTATTGATTTCAAAAAAAACAAAGCACAAGTAAGATTTTTAATCAAAAATGAAAAAAAAAATCATGGATACATTTAACCTCAACACTAAATTCCAAAGAGTCAGCTACGAAAATTTGGAACAAAGTTAAAATCATAAAAGGGATCCCATCGGTACAAATTAAAACCATTTTAACAGACAATGCAATTCATACCGACCCTCATACAATAGCCCAGTCAATTGGGCATCACTTCTATTCAAATAGTAGCAATGCCAACTTAAATTCTGACTTCCTAAAATTTAAACAAGAAACAGAAACTAATAATTCTCATTTCATATATAAGAACCAAAGCTTAGGGGACATTCTAAATGAACCGATAACATTAAGTGAACTAAATACAGGTCTACTAGGTAAAAAGAGCAACAGTTGTGGTTCTGACAAAATACCTTTTATATTTTTACAAAACCTCCCCCCAAGTGGCAACCTCTTACTACTTAAACTATTCAACCAGATCTGGCGATTGGGGATATTACCAATCAAATGGAAAAATGCTATTATAACCCCTATACCTAAAAAAAAAACAATGATAGATTCAAACCAACCGGTTACCGACCAATTTCTGTCCTGTGTAGCATGAGTAAACTATTAGAGAAAATAGTATACAACAGACTATATTGGTTTGCGAATAAACATAATCTTCTATCACCTTTCCAACATGGATTCAGAAAGCACCATTCCACCACTGACTGCCACGTAAAAATAGAATCAGAAATACTGGAGACATTTGCTAATAAACAAATAATGATTCTTATAAGCTTAGATTTACAAAAAGCTTATGACACTGTTTGGCGTTACAGAGTAACCGAATTGCTGAAAAAATGGAATATTCACGGTAATATGATAAAATACCTAACTAACTTCCTAAGCCAAAGAACCTTTCAATTAAAAATCAGGGATTACACCTCTAATACCTTTGTACTAGAAAATGGAGTACCTCAAGGATCTCCGCTCAGTGTTTTCCTATTTCAAACTACCATCAACAATCTCCCCGACTTCATACCTAAAACAATTCAATCAATTATTTTTGCTGACGATATACACATCTTCGTTAGAGGGAATTCAATCTCTTCAATAACTAAAGTACTACAAGACTGCCTCAATGAAGTGTCAAAATGGTGCCATAATTCAGGCTTTATTTTTTCTCCACACAAAACCAAATGTATCCTTTTTTCCAAAAAAAGAAACATAACCATACCCAAAATCTACTTAAATTCCATCTGCTTGCCTTTTACTGAAAACATCACTATTCTTGGCCTTACCTTCGATTCTAAATTAACATGGAAACCTCACATTTTGAAAACCAAAAAATCAGCCTACAAAACCTAAGAGTAATTATAACACTTAGTCATCTAGAATGGGGTGCCGAGTATTCCATTTTATTAAATTTATATAGAACACTAGTTAGATCAAAACTAGACTACGGCTCAATCTGCTATGGAAATTCTAATTGTAATTTATCCAAAATTCTTGACCCAGTCCATAACACTGGTATGAGATGTGCAATTGGAGCCTTCAGAAGTTTCCCTATCTCCAGCCTATTAGCAATCACTGGGGAGCCTCCACTTCAATATCGCAGACTAAGACTATCACTCAAATATATAACCAGAATTTTGTCCACTCCTGATAATTCAACTATTCATTATCTAAATATAAACCAATCTCCATCTGTATATGATTTAAACACAAATCTCAGAAAACCACTAAGCACAAGATTTCGTAAAGAAATGTTCGACAACAATATCTCCCCAGGCACAATGCTTCAATATGAGACCTGCCTTACTCCCCCATGGAGTTTAAATCAATACGAAATTGATACCAGTCTTAGTACCCATGTAAAAAAAGAAACACCCGAAATAGTCTATCGGAACTTATTTAATGAACTAATTCATACGGATACGGATAACCATAATAATACACAAATCTATACAGATGCATCCAAAACTTCAACAGGCATAAGTCTGGCAGTTATACATAAAAGTTCTACTCAAGTATTCCAATTAAATAGTCATAGCAGTATTTATACGGCTGAATACATAGCACTCTTAAAAGGTGTTCAAACAGCTGTTAATACAAATTATGAAAGAATCGACATTTGTTCCAACTCACTCAATGTCCTGTCAAATATAAAATATAATACTCAGATCAATCCCTTAGTCACAAAGATAAAAAATATAACACATTTATCCAATAAATACATACGTTTCATATGGACTCCGGGTCACTGCAATATCAGAGGAAACGAAGAAGCTGACAAAGCAGCCCGAAATGCTATAAGTAACCCCAACTCCTTAACACTTTCTCTTATGTCTCCAGTTGATATAATCAGAAACGTCGACAAATACTGCATGCAATTATGGGACTCAGATTGGCGTCAAGTTACCGATAACAAATTAAGAAAAATCAAACACTCAGTCGAACCTTGGCCAAAACTCAATCTTCCAAATCGAAAAGAAAATGTTATCATTAACCGACTTAGAATTGGCCACACGAGAGTAACTCATGGATACCTAATGGAAAAGACCGAACCTCCTATATGCCGCTCTTGCAATTCTCCCATGACAGTCAAACATTTCATTATCCACTGCCAAATATTCACGGAAGCCAGAAAAGAATGCAAAATACCTGACAATCTTTATGAAGCTATAGGACCTTACGCAGACATACCAAAAATAATCTCTTTTGTTAAAAAAATTGAAATGTACAACTTAATTTAACTAATTTATATAATTTATTTTGTGCTATGTATTTTTATATTTTCTCTTTTTCCCCTTAAACACCATTGTAAAAACCCCCTTATGTACATAACTATATAATCTTGTAAGCTAATAACCATGATGTTGATGCTGTAACAATAAAAAAAAAAATCCAAAAAATACTAATGAATTTTCAACGACTCATTTCAGTTTAATTTTTTAACCAATTAATTGAATCGAAAACATGTCGAAAAATCACACAATTTAACGGTATGCACTGCAGTATATGATTAAATTGCACTGATCGTGTTTTACGGCTGGATGAAAAAAAGAAAAAATAATAATAATAAATATATTATGGAGTGCAAAATCAGATGTATACCATAGATTTGTGCGTTTGTTAAAGTTTAATGTCCTACGTATAAAACGCATTTACACGTACCGTATATATGTTAAGCCTTCGTGTTTTAGGGGGAAAAAAAATAAAAAAAAAAAAA
>NW_020272422.1:0-16273 GCF_003268045.1 Sipha flava
TGATTGGTCTTTGAATATTACGGTCGTACATGTCATGGATAAATATTATGCGCCTAATTGTATTCAGATTAAGTGGACTTTATTCGTTTCCATAGTAACTGAATAAAAATAAAAATCAGACACAAAAAAACAAACCAATGACTTTTATACGTTAAGTTTTGAGATTTGTCAACAGCTATGTTGTGCAAAATAGTGCTATTTTCACAAAGTTTTGTCGATCGTTTTTATCCCGTCGTGCACCCAGTTAAGATAATATACTCGTACTTTGAAATTGTCTAATGTTTTATTATTTAATTTATATTTGTCAGCAGATATCTATTAATATGTTTCATAACTGATTATTGATTAAATAATGTTTTGACAAAACAATTTAATCGTGTTTCTGCAGGTATATGTGTAATATAGTATTGTTTTTAAGAGTATTTTTTAACACAATATCACAATAATATTACGGGAAATTTCTCGTTTTCAAAACTTACCGCAACGTCTCATTGTTTTCCGTGATTATCATCTATAACAGTGATATTTTGATTGATGATACTCAGCACATTATTAATTACCACAAATATTCTTATTTAGGTACATGATCTTTGGCTTAATTATGTGTACATTCTCTCGAAACTAATTTTAAATAAATATATTTTTTTTTTTTTATAAAGAATAAAAAGGTATTTAGATATTTTAATAAAATATTGGCTTTAAGAAAACAAAATAGAGGTCTTAAAATTATTTTTCGGTTTTTGAATAAAAACTATTGATTATATTTTTATTTATTTTTGATTAAAAAATTTATAATGTGCTAATTTTTTGTAATTTTTTTTTAAGCAAATAGTACTGCACATTTTCTTAGCTTTTAATTAATTCTTAGTATATTGTTAGAATGTTAATCTAATATCTAATATTTTATAACAGTAAAAAAAAAAAAAAAATAAAAAAAAAATACCTAAAAAATATTAAAAAGGAACCAATAATTAAACTAAAAATAAATAATTATAAATGATTTTATGCATTTTAATAAATTATTAAAATTTTTTAAAATTGAAATGACTCTTATTCAGTCAATTTTGAATTTAGAACCACAACTGACACATCAAAATTATTTTAAATAAATAGGCCTATCCAAATATGGTTTGGAAAATAGGTGTTACCAATTAAAAAAAACATATTTTACTGCGCAGGCACATACCGAAATTATGAAATTATACAACTTTCAAAGTTATCTATAAATGTATGTTTATATACCACTAGCTTGTAAAAAAAAAAAATGAATTTTATTTCGAAGTAATCCGGCCCCGAAATGCAGTTTTCCTTAAATTGGTGAAGACACAATTTATTGATTTTTCTTATCTAAGACTTCAACTTGTTTACTGTTGAATCGTTACAATATTATGTATGAATATGTACAGAAGATCATATTTTTATCTGCCGATTATTTTTCTTATCTGTTATTAATGTTACAAAAATGTCCATCGACAAAATTACAATTCCAATATCTCTATCGCTTTGTTTGAGCATGATTGTAACAACAAATTCTCTAGTCTTAACCGGTTTGCTTTACCGATCCCGATTCTTGGTTCCGATTCATAATCGGTTCAGTATAATAATACACCGTTTTAGTTAGAAATTCGTGACATTAATCGATTTACCCCCTCCGAAGTTCTTATTATCGATTATCACCATTTACGAAGGTTATCACCACGGTTAAAGATATACAGGTTAGCTATCGTCTATCTAAATAGCATTGGCAGTTGCGGTCAGTACGCGATACGGATTTAGTATACATTTTCACCGCATCTTTAGAGCGCTAGTGGCAAGTAGGGTTATAGATTATAGACTATAGTGATAATTTTAAACAATAAACAACAGTAAAGTTTAAATCACGGCCTTATTTAAATTTTGAAGTTTTCACTTTTCTGGTGCATTATACAGCTTTATTTATATAGCTTTATATAGCTTTATTTTATTTATTATATTATCAAGTATTTAAGTTATAGGTAAGTCTTATAACAGTAAACAGACAACAGTAAAGTTTAAATCACGGCCTTATTTAAAGTTTGAAGTTTTCACTTTTCTGGTGCATTATACAGCTTTTTTTTATTCAGGTATGTAATTTTGAACTAGTCGTTGCAATATTATGTAAAATAAAAGTGTTGTAAAATATCTTAAAAAATAGTATTGAAATAGGTAAAATTATCATCAAAATCTTTTTTGTAATTTTTAAGTAGTACTTTTATTGAGACAAAGTTTACACTATTTTTTTAATATCAACTACCTAGTAAATTATAGTTATAATTATTAAGTAGTATTCAATACAATGAAATAGTATTTAAAATATTTTCAAATATGTATTAAATTATTAAAGAAATATTTGAATACTTTTACTCAATTACTTCACAACACTGAATTTACTTTATTCTACTTATAAATTATAATGGTCCAGTATTTTATTATAGTGGATAATGCCTCGTTCATGTTGCGTAGTCGGTTGCAAAACTGGATATAAGTCTAACTATAGTACAATTAAGGCATCTACTTTTTCTTTTCCTACGGATGAAAATTTAAAGAAAAAGTGGATAAATAAAATACCCCGAAAAGATTTGATTGTCACTAAAAATTCAGCAATTTGTGAGTGTCATTTTACTGCTGATCAAATTATTAGAACATGGACTTCAGGGGTTGGTGATAAACAAGTGTGTGTAAGTATTTAGATAATTTACATTTTAAAATTAAAACTGAATAATTCTTATTTTTTTTTTTTTTTTATTTATCCGATTAACTATTTATTTAAATGAACAATGTTTTTCAGATAAATTTGAAGTATCCAAAACTAAAAGAAGATGCTATCCCTTGCATATTTCCTGGCCCAAAATATTTATCGAATCCACAAACTAAAAGAAAGTCTCCTAGAAAGCGAGATAGTTCATTAATCTCTTCTAAAAACATTGAAGTAGTAGAGGTAAATTTTTTAACGTTACTAAAAATATTAATTAATCAGGTTCAATACCTACATAAATATTACATAATTATACATAAATATTATGAATAAAATATTTGACTGTTGGTATCATATTTAAATATTGTATATCAATTTTATAATTAATTTTGAAGTTTTGTTATATAGGTATATCCTAGTATACATTATATATTACATTTTATATTTTTTTTTTTTATAGGCTGAATCTAAAATTTCGGAACATTCTAGTAGTAATGATATTGATCCAGAATTTTCTGAAGAATCTTCAGTCTTGTCCACCGCTCAAAAGTTTGAAAAAATATGCTGTGATCTTGAGTCAATCACACTTCCAGATAATTGGAAATATGAGATACATAGAGGAAAGAAACCATATATTATATTTTATACAGTAAAATTTTTTAACAATAAAGCTGGAATTAGCATTGAAAAACAGATTTTTTTAGATTCAGACATGATTTTGAAATGTAATATATATGAAAAGAATATAAACCTTCAAGATTTGTGTGGAAATTCAAATATTTCTTCGTTGGATGATTTGATTTCAATTATGATTATTTTAAGTTCTAAAAAAATATGCTCAGGTGGGCCTTTAGTTCAAGAATTTGAAAATATATCAGTTGAATGTGCAGATATAGTTTTTAAAAACCATTGGATACATAAAAAATGTCCTTTTTTAATTGATAAATCATCTATTGAAAATAAATGTTCATTTTGTAGAAACTTAAGAAGAACATTTCGTATAAAAAAATCAAGGTTGTCTGTTGGCAAATCGACTAGGTTATTATTATCGCCTACAAAAAAAAAACAATTTGATGAGCACCGGAATAAAAAGCATATTATACAAAAACAAGTTTTAAGAGCAAAACATAGAATACAATATTTACAAGATCAGTTAAATGAAGTTAAGGAAAAACTAAACCATTTATCAGAGAGCTCAGTTAATGATCTTATAATTAAAAATAATTTAAATAATTCCCAGTCTACTTTAGTTAGAGAAATAGTTGCAGCTAGCAAGTACAAAAACCCTAAAAACCGTCGCTACTCCGAAAACTGGATGTTACTCTGCTTGTTGTTTAACATTCGTTCACCTGGTGCATATCGTTTTCTTCGGGAACAAGATCTAATGCCTTTGCCCTGTACCTCTACGATTCGCAAACATTTATCTATGGTCAAAACTAATTGTGGATTTGATCTCCAGTTTTTTGAGCTACTCAAAAAAAGGATGTCTCATAAATCTCTGGAACAACGACACGGAGTTCTCTTGTTTGACGAAATTCAACTAAGAAAAGGCCTATATGTAAACACACGAGATTTAACTTATTCTGGCTTAGAAGATATGGGGGGTGAAACTGATGTTTCAGAGAATAAAGCTGACCATGGGTTAGTTTTTTTTTTTCAAGGTCTAGCAGATAAATTCTCTCAGCCTATTGCTGTATTTGCATCTTCCAATTCGGTTAAAGGTAATTTTTTTTAAATTGTATTTATTTTTAAATTAACTTATTTCAAATTTTAATATTACAGGAACTGTATTGGCCCAGCTTGTATTAAAAGCTATAATGATGTTAGAATCTTCTGGTTGCTTTATTGATGGTATAATTTGTGATGGTGCTGCTACAAACCGAAAAATGTGGACCCAATTTGGGATTAGTGGTAAATTAGGAGCGGTCCAAAACTATTTTATACATCCTACTCAGGAACACAGAAAAGTATTTGTGTTATCAGATGTTCCACACCTTTTCAAAAATATAAGAAACCGCTTACATGACAATAAATATCTTAAAGTAATATTTTTGTTATTATTTAGTATGAATAATGTTGTAATGTTTAAATATATTAATTTAAGGTGAATCCTGATCGAAAATGTGTCAGTTGGTTTCATTATATTGAAGCCTATAATGCTGATGTAATTCATCCTGGTAATGCACGTGCCATTCCAAAGGTTACTAAAGAACATCTATTTTTGTCCAATTTAATGAAAATGCGAGTTCGTTTAATGACACAAGTAAAATATTTTAAAATATTTAATAATAATAAAAAAGAATTGTTATAAAAAAAATTCAATACAACTTAAATAAATTTGAAAATATTTATTGAATATACTTTTAGTTTTGTAGTAAATGTTAATATTGATTTATAGAAAACTCACTTATGATCTAATGTTTGTACATTAGGAAGTAATAACTATTAGGTACCATTTATTAACATTTACGTATTAATGTATCCAATTATTATTAAGGTGTTCAGTCGATCAATGGCTTGCGGTATAGAGTTTTATAGACGGAAGAAAATTGTTGGTTTAGGAGGTAGTGAAGAAACCCAAGTCTTTACATTATTTCTAAACAATTTGTTTGACACCTTAAATCGCCGTTATACCTCTGAAGGTATTACCAAATCCAGTAATGACTTTAAGGTATTGAATAACAATTATTAACTATTATTTTCATTAATATATTGGTTTTTTTTATTATTACTATTCATTCTAATTCCTTATATGTATTACTTTATTTATTGTTTACCAATATAATTATTGAAATAAAATACTTATTATGTGTTATATTTTTAATTGACAGATTTTGGAAGATGCAGAAGTTTGGCTTAATAACTGGGAACAATTGGTACATGATTTAAAAATAAGTCCAAATGAATTTCTCACTTGCTCTACAGCGGAAGGACTTCGTGTTACACTACGATCATCGATAGAACTTTGCAGATATTTATTATATGACTGTGGATTCAATTACGTATTAACAGGCAAAATGAACCAAGATCCATTAGAAGTACCTATATTTGTCTCAAACTATGATTTTGTGTCATTTATTATAATTTTTTTTCTGTTTGAATTTTAGAAATTTTTTGGTATGATCAGACAAGCAGCAGGACCTAATGATCATCCAACAGGCCCTATTTTTTTACACATTTATCGAATCTTATCTATATATTCTGTGCTACGCCCACCCAAGTCAGGCAATTGCACTATTCTTGATAGCAAGGCTCCGAAAATAGCACTGTCCGAATTAAAAGAAATATTTCATTCTGAATCGTCTATAAGACAACAAAAGCTTTCTAATTTGAAACTTAAAGTAGATTTACTTATTGATGAAGGTTTTTGGGAAGCCGATGAAATATTTGAAGACCATAATTACAATGAAGCTTCTGCATTAAATTGTATTATTTACTATGCTACCGGGTATGTGACAAAAAAAATTATTAAAAATATATCTTGCATTCTTTGCTTGAACGCATTAAAAAATAACCAGAAGTATATAGATATTCCTGAAGCAGAATTGGTTAACTTAAAATCAAAAGGAGGCCTAACTCATCCCAACATACATTTATTTCATTTTTTAACTAAAGTTGAAGAAAGTTTTGCTACACATTGCCAACATAAAAATGTATTTGATCTCACTGTAGATGATGTTCTAAATTTTCCTATTTCATTCCCTTGTAATGAACACAAAAGCCAAGTCGTTTCATCTATTTTAACTAATTATTTAATCATGCGAATGCGACACTTTGCTGTACAAGACAATCGAAAAGAAAAAAAAAATAGCAGAGAGAAGAAGAAAATTGCTAAATTGGTCTCTACTTAAAATTGTTTTATAACTGCTTATATATTATTATTAACTATCTATATATAATTATTAAATATTTTGGAATATTCTTGTTCATTTATTGTTATTATTTATAAAACTGCATGGGTATGCTTATAATTATTATTTTTCTTTTATTATTTATTGCATTATTTAATAAAATTTATCACCAGTTTGCATTTTAATTTTATATGCTTTTGTAGTTTCTTGATTGGCGGTTGACGGCTGTTGTAGTGATGGTTAAAAATAAAAATTTGAAACTAACAACCTGATAAATATTAATTTGAATCATTTTTGTTTCAGATAAAATGGATGCACAAAACAGTAAATACGTTGTGGCCTATTTATTTTGTATAATACATTTTATTATAGCTTATAATAATAAATAACTAATAATGTAATATTAATATAATTAATTGACATATTAATATTAGAATAAATATATTTTTTACTTATAAGTTATATTAAATTTATGATCATATAAATTTTAATATTCTATTATGTAGCAACTAGGAATTTACCGATTATACGATGTTTTAATAATAAAATATGACCCTACTTACTACTAGCGCCCTACGCATGTGATGAAAATATGAACTACTGAATGGTAACACAATCTGACCGAGTGGCGCGTCAGCGACAGCTAACCTGTATATCTTTAACCGTGGTTATCACACAATATTGATTCTGCTATCATGTTGTTGATTTAACAATTTTGAATTTTCTGTTTTTAAAATTTTTTATATAAAAATAAAAAATGGATAATAATAATATTAAAATGGCGATTTTCAAAGATTTTATACTCAGTAAAAACCGTGTTGTCACTAATATATTCAATCATACAGTACAATCGATGTCCAATCGAAAAAGTAAGAATATATTTTAGTAAATTTAAATGTTTTAGCCATCACAATACTTAAATTATATATAAATTATATACTGAAATTAACTCCTAAGACATTTTTCAATTAGACGTTGATCCACTGTATTTTGGTTCCGGTGATGATGATCAAGATGAAGATGAATTTATTATTTTTAGTCAAACTATTAAACCAAAGGAATCGAAAACAAAAATAAAAATGTTTGCTGAATTGATGGTACCAAAATTTACAGAGAAGGAATTTAAATCTCACTTTCGTTTAAATCGAGGGAGTGTTGAGGTTTGTATGCATGTTATTTATCGTTATTTATCTCTAAGCTACCGTGTTTAAAAGTACCTATTTAATGAAAATTATATGTATACTTTATGTTATTCAAATATTTTTCTAAATTACTACAGAAAATTTATTTATTTTTCTTAGGTATTAATCTCATATATCGGCCCGATTCTTGCTTTGGAGTCTATAAAAATTAATATAGAAAAACAAATATTAATTTTTATTTGGTATATGGCAAATTGTGAAACATACAGGTGAAAAAATAATTTTAATTAAAATATCTAAAATTATTTACAATAAATAATAGTATATAGTATATATAGTATATATATATATATATATATATATATATATATATATATATATATAGTATATAGTTCAGTATTGGGTTTATCATTTTTAGACAAATTGCAAATAGATTCAATGTAGCAGAGAGTACAAGCCACAAAATAGTGAATAACTGTTTAGTAGCTTTGAATAGTGTAGCTGCTAAAATTATTGTTTGGCCATCGGGCCAAGCTGCTATAGATAATTTAAATAAATTTAATTTACTCCGTGGAGATAATTCATTTCCAAATGTTTTTGGTTGTATTGATGGATGCCACATAAATACATTATTTCCATGGGAAAAGAGAAAGAAAATGCCAAAACTGGATAGAAATATGTTTTGTAACAGGAAACAAGTATCTACCATAGTATTACAGGTATGTATTTATGCCTGGCCATCTTAGTACATAGCTAAATCATTATAGTTAGTAATATCACAGACTACATAGTCTGTGGTAATATTGTTCAAGATTTGTAGTGATATGTGTACTATAAATACCTGAATATTAATATTAATTAGTAATTTTATATCTATTTAGGGAATTGTTGATGCAAATCATAAGTTCATAGATGTTTTTGCTGGTTGGCCTGGGCGTACACATGATGCACGGGTTTATCGTTGTAGCAGTATTGGTCAGGTGATCATTAATGATCCTTGGTCCATTTTACCACCATCTTGCCATATTCTTGGAGATGGTGCATACCCATTGACTGAAGGTCTCATGGTACCTTATAAAGATAATGGGCATTTAACTAGAAAAGAAAATAATTTTAATAGAGCATTGAGTAGTACTCGAATTCTAATTGAACAGGCATTTGGAAAATTAATTTGCAGGTTTAGGAAATTAAAGTATGTTATAATGAAACTTCATGTATAATGTGTATGGATATAATAAATAAATATCTAATAAGTAAGTAATAGATTTAATTTTATATTTCAGGCATATGGATATATATAAAAAAGATTTTTGTGGAAAAATAATTACAGCTGTATGCTGCTTACATAATATATGTATGTCAATGAATGACGATTTTATTAATTATGATCCAATACCATCAGAAGCAACTATCGAGGAAAATGAAGAGGAAATCATAGGTGGCATGACTAAAAGAGATTTTCTTTGTAATTCATTGCATATAAATGAATATTTATAAATAAAATCATAAGAAAGTCAGAAAAAAAAATAGTTTATTTATTGTGTCCTTATGGTAATAAAAAACAATTAGGTAATAGTATTAATAAATTCAATGAAAAACATAATAATAATTAAACTTTAACAAAAATAAAATAAAAATGTTAAACTAATCAGTTCCTTTGATTATGTTTAGTCTATAAAGGATATAATTAAAAAAAAAAACAGTTTCTTTTAATTACTTATGGTAATAAATAACAATTAGGTAAAAGTATTAATAAATGCAATGAAAAACATTTTCAGAACTAGGAGTTGTTAAACATTTTCTTGAACATTTCCAACTTCTGTAGCTCAATTTTATTTGCTGTATCTAACTTACTCACAAGCTGCTTTTGTATTTCTAACATATTCTCTTCTCTTTTCTCCAGTTTGTCTAATCTATATATATATAAAAAATAAATAATAATAATAATGATATGTTATGTAATTATTTATATTATAGGGTTTATTTAAAAAAACAAATTTCAGATATCAGACATTATAAAATATATTTTGTATACACTTTAAGTCCTACTAACCGTTCACGGA
The DNA here is from genome assembly GCF_003268045.1 of Sipha flava. Classification (NCBI taxonomy): domain Eukaryota; kingdom Metazoa; phylum Arthropoda; class Insecta; order Hemiptera; family Aphididae; genus Sipha; species Sipha flava. The sequence continues at coordinate 9,770 of NW_020272422.1, forward strand.
GTTGTGCTGTGTTGTCATTATTCGCTTCTATTTGTTGTTCTTTTAATATTTTAAATTTCTCAAACCAAACAGGCATTTTGTCACTGTTGTTTATTTTTAGTAATGATGGACGATGTGTTGGTGATGGGCTAGAACTTGATGCTGGTGATGACAATTCTGGAGTACTCAAATTATGAGATTTTGATACTGATGGAGTCGATTCAGACTTAGAAGACTCATGTAACAAATCTGTAATATAGAAAAATATACTATAACTAATTTTATTTAAATTTTAGTAAATACTTGATTAACTATTACAAGTGTTATAAATATGATTGATAAGTAATTGTTATACAAATATACAATATTATACAAAAGGTTTCCATTATAATAAAATGTATACCAAGAACATTTTACTATATACCATGCACACGCCAATGGTAATTGTGTAAACTTTTTAAAAAACTAAGATATCTTACTTTTTGGAGGTGAAATGGTCTGTTTTGATACTGATGACATTGATTCTTGCATTAGATCATAGTATTGCCATCTGACGCCTCCATTTCTGCTACGTTTACTAGCATCGTTTACCTGTCGGAAACGTGTAAGCAACCGTCTCCACTTTTCATCACAATGCTTCGCAGTAAGATTATAATTTTTTTTATTTATTTTGTTGGCAATTGTTTGCCAAAGTACAGCTTTTTGACCCTTCTTTTTAATTTTTTCAAAGTCAGTACTCATTGCCCCTCTAAATGAAATAAGTAATTTTGTAGCTGCCACTGGCCATTGGTCTATAAAAAAATAAAACAAAAATTTCATATCGTCAACTTCAATTCTCAGATCAATGAAATACACACTCGAATTGTATGCTTCATTATCATTCTCTTCACCATTCAGTTCTTCCGTAATCATACCTTGGAATTCATCTACATAAAGGTAAAATGTGACGGAAGTACTTAAAAAAATATGCAAAAAACTATAAATTACATTTACCTTCATAATCAGAATCATGCCCCACAATAATTATTTCGTTTTCTGTGTCCATGTTTTCTGAGTGCATATTATAATATTCGTTACTTATTTTACAAGTATTATATTTTAAAAATAAATATTTTAATAAATATTTTACTCTACAAAATAATACGATTGCAAATAAAATTAATTTGGTTTAGTGATAAAAATTGATAGTGATTGATGTGATAATAAATTAAATAAGGGGAAATATGAAGTTTGTGGTGGGGACGAATCATGATCGGTATTTATCAACCACCTCGTTAGCATGGTCGAAAAAAAATAAACCGGTGTGCCTCATTTTTAAATCGGTTTAGTACAGCAAATTTCTAAAAACTACACCGGTTTACTTTTTAAGGGGAAATCTAAACCGGTTTGCAATAGCGAATTTCTTCTAAGTCAGGTGTATTGGAAATATTTTCAAAACATACCTTTCACAAATTACTTACCTTTAAGTGGAAATATAAAATGTTGTACAACTAATTAAAATTATTCCCAAGTCATTGTACAAAGTTAGGTAAAATGATCACTAAGCATGGCTTTATGGCCTCACATTAATAAAATGTTATGATTGGTAATTATAGAAATTAGGTTGATATGATAGGAGATAATTTGTTTGATCCATTGGTAACAAACAACAAGTTATTACGTATGATACGTTTAGACTATGGTCGAAACAAAAATTACTGCTACCGAACGAATTTGTCCGTAGATTTACTACACATTCGGCTGCACCGTGTATATTATTCGTTCATGTTCGCTTCTAAGTATTACTAAGTATGGTTTTCACTGATAGTACTGCTCTAGAAGAGAACTTTGCCAAAATTCCATTTATTGTAATCAGTTTACCAAATACACTGGTTCATTCGGTAGTATACGCTCTCGTTCGCTCGTGTTTGAATCGAATCTAAATGCAGCTGTAGATACAAAACAACTTTGATATACCTTTTAATATCAAAATATTTATCGAATTTACCAGACATTTTTTATTTTTAGTCACTGAAAATTTTTAGTTTTTGGTCAATATTATTAGATATCGAGTCAACTAAATCTAGTAGTGATGTCTGTATCTGCAAAGGCAACAGAGACAAAATTAAAATTTTATGGATTAGTATTAAAATAACATCAAAACCTCAACATATTTTTACTCGTCAAAAACAAATAACCAATGACTTGCGAGTGTAACTATATATCGATCAATGATAGCAAATCCATTTTTAGATAAATCGAAACGCGTAAAACTTAAAGTTGACTTGAATGTGAGAGAAAACTATTTTTGTACAATATTTGAGTTACAAAATGTCTGACAAGGTAATATATGATCCAGGCGACAATATTAAAAATCAATAATAGTACCGATAAATAGGATTTTAACTTGTGTAATTCTCTCAAAAATTTGGTTGTCAATCCTCTGGGTATAGAACAATATGGTTTATGTTGATGAGAACAATTGGAAAAGTAGCAAAAAATAAAAATATTTACGATATAGATTAGCGTATACAGTTGTTACAGTATAAACCGTAAATATTTGCAATTACGAACCTTAGATGATTTTTAAAGTGTAGTAGATAAACACGATCAATAAATTCAATCGCAAATCACGAGATGGGTGATCAGAGTTAATCATGTCCATTCCAAAAACCCTATCTGCCACATTAAAAAAATTAATTTAGTCGTTTATTGTCTTTCGTTTATGTACATTGTACAAAATCGTTCTCTTTCACTAATATTTTGATGAAGAATAATAATTAGAAAATATGCATTTAAATAACTTTAATAATTTAAGTATGTTATTTTTTATGAGACGAGTTAAAAAACACGTTTTATGCTAATCGTACTCAATAATTCAAGTAGAATTTTATGTCCGTATTCAGGTATGGAATTTACATACTATCAATTATGATCAACATAAAATCCTTTTTTAAATATTTCAGTGTAATAATGTTCGGAGTTATAAGGTGTATTATTAGTACGCTTATTGGGTTAACTTAACGTGTTATAATATTTTATAATTTTAAATCATTGGTAGTTTACCTTTTTCTAGCTGTCTAATAGACGGAAAGTCACGGAAGTTCACAACAGAGTAATTGGAAAAAAATGATTATAACCAAGTGTATACCTATATTCAGTATACTATTTAATATTAAAATTTACAATATAAGATGCTGCAAGTTCTGTGTAAAATAACAGTAAGCAATTAAATTTAATAAAATAACAAATGCAACTTAATTGTACATTTACAATATTTCTCGAAAAAGAGTGAAGTTGATATTGTATTCTTCTTACATAATAAACTTTCAAAAATATACCGTTATGCTCTACAGTGCACGCATATCGAATGTTATTGCGTAAACATTGAAAGGTATTTCTTCTTTAGAAAATCGGACTATGTAAAATTGGTTCTTTTGATTAAATAAAAAAAAAAGGAAATAAAGACTAGAAAAAAAAATACACAAACAATAATAATTAAAACTTTCTTTGACACCATAAAAACTTTTTTGTTTAAAATTAATTATAGGAACTAAATTATTGCAGCAGTGGTCACAGTTATTATAATTGTAACTATAGAAATCTTTCGAGACACTCAATAATTCAATAATGTACATTATTTATGTAAATCAATTTAAACTTCGATTTTTTTTTACAATATTTAAAATCTGATAAGATAAAGAAGAAAATTCTAAAAAAAAGTTTATGACAACTATACCATTATTTCGAATTTAAAGAAAATTCTATTAATTTGTGTATATATATTTTCATTATTTCTTCATCGCATTCGAAGTAGATAAAAATATATTTTGTTTGGAATTTAATTTAAATAATATAAATTTTGTCCTAAATTTAGCGTTTAAAAATATTTATATACTTGGATGGCAGAAAATAATAATAATGAAAAAGAAAGTAAAAAAAAAATAAGTAAAATAATTTGTGTAAGGGATTAAGCAATATAAAATTAATCTTATTATGATTGGCTCGTCCAATGAGATATCCATATGTAAAATATTACACCCCTAAAGTATCAACTAGATAATATTTTCTATCAGAAGCCTTTCATGATTATGATGAACTTAGAAATCTTAACTTCTGGTCGAAATCATATACAGAAATAACAAAAAAAAATTATCTTCTATCACTTAAAACTTTTTGGCATCTTATAATAGTTATAAAAATTTTTTTTTTTTAAATGTTTATATAAAATGTCCAAGTATTAAGTATATTAAAATTAGAAGATATATGATTTCTAAAGTATAAAAATATTGTAGATTTTTGTTATTAATGTCGTTTTATTAAAATTTAACACTCCAATGTTCATAATATTTTTTTATTGAAATTACACTAAATTTAATTTTAACTATGTTTTTATAAATAATATACATCAGTTATATATATGTATGAATTAATTTTTAAAATTTTTAAATTTTATATCAAGCCTAAATTATTAAATAACTGCTACTATATGAAAACAGCTAAAATAAACATGTTATTTTTAAATAACTATAAATTACTTAAAAACGAGAAAATTATTTTATATTAAATACCTATAGCAAACGATGGTCTAATAAGCATACAGGGAAATTTTTCAGTTTCAGTTTTTTAGTTTTTGAGTTTAATGAAATAAAGTAAAGTCGATTTTGTTGAAAATTAGTTGTTGTAAATTTTGCTGTATTGTTTTTCAATTATTTGAAAATTGTCTGAAAAATTATAAAAATTAGCTATTTAAAATTACCAATTAGTTACTAGGTAAAGGTAGATACTTATTTTTAACTCCTTATTCGGTAATGATCGGAGCCTCTTTTGGTTGAAATTGTGAACACAAAACCAGTACATTCTTCATTTTACTCAAAATTAAAATAATGAAAATGTATATAAAACTATCTGCCTCATTGTATATTTTATCTAAGAATAGAAATATTCATAAGTGGCCTGCATTCCGTGATCAGTTTCTTGCGGTCGTATCTCAATTTCCTGACATACCCGATATCGAGCGGTTTTATCATTTGCGCAGCTGTGTTTACGGAAGCGTTGCTGACGTTATTCGTGGCATACTGGTTTCGGGGGCCACATTCGCCGTAGCCTGGTCCGCGTTAGTATCGCGTTACGATAAGCCGCGCTTAGTCGCGGGATTGTTCGTCGACAAATTGTTGCAAGTACCTATATCGTCCGTGGATAGTTTGTCGGACTTGAATAAATTTATGTCGGTGTTCGGTGAAGGTATTGCAGTTCTCACCGCATTAAAAGTCCCAGACTTAGGCGATTTTATTTTATTTTCACTGGCGTCACGGTGCCATTCGTCTTCGTGTCGCACGTTGTTTGAGTCGGAAACGACACGTGATTTTCCCACGGTGGATGACTTATTCACATTTATTAAGAACCGTATTGCTATTCTCGAGCGTGTTCAGGGCGTCGCCGGTAAACAGGCCGTGCCCGCGTCCCGTCTTAAGTACCGACCGCCTGCGCCGTCTAAATGGTCACGTAAGGTTGATCGACCATCGCTGACCTCATTAGTCTCAGCTGTGCAAGCACCGGTGTCGTCGCCGCATACATTGTTATGTCAATGCTGCAATAATTCACATGCGCTCGACGTGTGCCGTAAATTTAGTTCATTGTCCGTGGATGAACGCATGAAGTGGCGCGTGTTAAACGTATTTGTTTTTCGTGTCTCAGTCCTGGGCATTGGGCACCTAGTTGTAAGGCACCCGCCAAATGTACCGTTTGTTCACGCCGTCATCATCGTTTGTTACATTCGACGGCTAACGACGTCATGCCGTCATCGGAAGTGGAATCATCTGCCGTCCCCACATCACTATTATCCGGGCTTGGACCTCCGTCAGTCGTGCTTGGCACCGGGTTGGTACATATACGCGATCGTTCTGGAAGTTTTCAAGTGGCCCGCGCGTTGATTGATTCGGCGTCACAAATAAACGCGATTTCACTGCCATGCGCGAAGCGGCTCCGTTGGTCAAATTGGTCGGCCCCAATTTCGGGTTTAGCCGGTGTGCCGGTAGTTTCAGTACAAGGTCGAGTCGATTGCCATATTGTGCCGCGCTACGTTTCCGATCCAGTTTTAGCGTTCGAGTTATGGGTTCTACCGTCTATAACCGGGGACCTCCCGCGGCAGTGCAACGACTAACCGTCCGTACGGGACAAGTTTTCGCACTTGGCGTTGGCGGACCCGAATTTCGATATCGCCGCGCCGGTTGATTTATTACTAGGCGCAGATCTGTTTTCATCCATTATCGACCAGGCCCTGATTTAGTGAAATAGAGGCCCCGTGCACTATAAACTTTGGGGCCTTTTTTAACAAAAAATGTAAAAAATAATAATAGGTTCATATTTAACAATAAAAAGTTCAATTCATTTATTTAATTATAATAGACATTTTTTTCTTGTTTTTAATGCAAATTCAGCAATTATTTCTTCAAATGTTAACTGTTTAGTAACATCATGGTTGATTGCCAGTAATGATAAAGAGTCCAGTTTTTCTTGTGTTAAAGTAGAGCGCATTCGATTTTT
>NW_020272423.1:0-4468 GCF_003268045.1 Sipha flava
ACACACGAAGCGTATATTTGAACTGGAACCAATCAATAAAGAATCAGCTATTAAGTTAAGGCATTTAACCGATTCAATCTAAACGCGCATATACAAGCATTAAAAGCTTTAAATCATGATCCGTACAATTGGGGTGCGTTATTATTACATGTCATATATACAGAACTCGACACAAATACAATACGTCAATGGGAAACGAAAGTGTCGAGAGAAGACTCACCGGGTGTAGAATTAATGATTGAGTTCCTATGTAGAAGAAGTTAGATGCTAGATTCGATCGAAAATGCAAAATTATTAACATTCAAGCAAAATTAATCAAATTGTTCGTCAACTAGAACCTCAAAAGTTGAAACGTACAAAGAAGGTGCGTCGACAGTTTTAACTACATCAAAAATGAAATGTTATTTGTGTCAACAATTTCACTCAATATATAAGTGCACTATATTTCTGGCACTTGATATAGCGACCAGAATAAATAAAGTCAATGTCTATCGCGAAAGTGTGGAAGATGTCAAAAACTTCATAATTCACTTTTACATCAAGAAAAATAAGCCAGTTCGGGTGAAGGAAGTATACAGAGTGTTGCAAATGATGGGAATACATTGGTTGCACATATAGTGAATGCCGAAACCAATAATCAAGTATTATTAGTGACAGCAATAATAAAAATAATGAGTTCCGTCGGCAGACAAATACACGGTCGAGCGTTGTTAGATAATGGATCTCAAAGAAATTTCATTACGAGTAATTTAGTACATAAACTTGGACTCAAACGTCAGAAAGTAAATATACCAATATGTGGAATAAGAGAATCGAAAAATAATATTAAGTACAAACTCTCTGCTATTGTTCAATCATTAGATAGTTCGCATAAAAAGACTATCGAATTTCTAGTCTTATCAAAAATAACCGGTTCATTACCACATAACCGATACGCAATGTGAGTTTTCCCGACAACGTTAATGTCGCAGACCCATCGTTCAATCATCCGGGTAATATCGATGTTCTTATCGGCGGAAAAACGTATTGGGACATAATATGTGCCGAGAAGCTCAAGATCAAAGAAGGCCCATATCTGCAAAGAACATTGTTCGGGTGGGTAGTGGTAAGTAAATCATTAATAGATATGAATGATATCAAATTAAATTCGTATTTATCAACAAAGAAACATCAGTATGAATTATTAGATGATAAAATCGAATTATTTTGGAAAATGGAAGAGTTACCTTCGAAGCATATTTTCACCGACGAACAAAAATTGTACTTAACACATTTTTCCGAAAACGTCTACCAAAATGAGGATGGCAAATCCATAGTAAAATTACCATTCAAAGTAAATTGTAACCAACAGCTGGACAACTCATTCAACTCAGCGTTACGCAGATTTCTATCATTAGAAAAACGATTGTTAAAGATTCTGAATTAAATGTTAAGTATAAATGTTTATGTTATAGTATGATAATTTAAAACATATGGGATGTATAGGCAATGCAAGCGGTGATAATCAGTTAGTTAATCGAAAACAATAAATGTTTCTATTTACAGCATTCGTTCGTATTAAACGATCATAGTAGAACGACCAAGCTGCGCGTTGTGTTTGACGGATCAGCGAAAACCAGTATAGTGGTGTCGTTAAAAATGACATGTTAATGAACGATCCCAAAGTACAACCGGACTTATTAGTTATCATAATTCGATTTAGAACTCATAATTATGCATTTTCGGCTGATATAACGAAAATATATCGACAGGTACGACTGAAAAATTATTACACAGCAATCTTCAATAATTTGAAGCTAATGGTAAATTTTTTTTTTTTGCATATTTCTGCATATTTAGAGGTTATTACATATTTTTACATATTTTTTGTCAAAATTCAAAATTTCAAAACCGATAAACGACACAGCTTCACAGAAGATAAACTTGAAATGCATATGATTATTTATTTTAATAATAAATAAAATTTTAAAAATAAATTATGTTTAGAAAATTCCCTACATTTTTTTGTATTAAGTATTTAAGTAATTAATTTTTATAAGTTGAATTATAAATTTTAAATAAATAAAAAATTCTTGCATATTTTTTATATATTTTCATAATTTTGACTGCATATTTTTTACATATTTTCATGATTTTGACTGCATATTTTTTGCATATTTTCATGATTTTTTACTGCGTATTATATGGCATACTTCGATACTTTTAAGTGCATACAAATCCGCGCTCTAGTGATAATCAATAAAAGCGACAAAATTTTCCTTCATAATATTATTATGAACATATCTGAGTATAAGACTCATTTGTGAAATGTGGCTTATATCAGTAGTCTCATTAAACATTATACTGTAGAAATTACTTTCATGAACTTCATTAATAATTTTTTCTGTTATATAATTTTTACAACGTTCAATAATATCATTCTAAATTTTTGGACTTATATGTTGCTTTTGATAATTTTGATTTTAAATGTTTTTCAAGTATAGTATCACCTGATAATATTCTGTACTTAAGAAGAGCTCGACAATTACCACTATTAGTAAAGTAACGGGGGAAATAGATTCTTTTATTTCTTTATCTGTATTTTCACCAAACAAATTCCCTGAATCGTTATGCCCCCTTAATGTGATATTTTGGCGGCAAAAAAAAAAAATAATGGATTCAATAATTGGTTTTAGTCTCTCTTTATTTTCTAAAACTTACTTAATTCTTGAAATGTTAACAATATTTATTATTTCCCTTTTTTGATTTTTATAACAGTTCAAAAAATCAGTAGCAGATGTTAAAGCATTTAAATGATATAAATTTGAATTATGTTTCTTTAAATCACCATCTTTCCCTAACAATTTAGCAAACTTATTTAATGGTTCATTTACTAACTTTTTCAGTTTCACATTATTGTCTTTACCACCTTTATTGCTAAAAAAAAAACACAACATTTACGAAACAAACCATTTTTTGATTTTGAATAGACAAGTCACTTAAATTTTTCATAATGTGAGCGCTTAAGAAACCGTTTTTCTTCTCTGCTTTTCTTAATATGTATTGAGAAAGGACAAACGAAATTGTTTTTTGGGATATTCAATTTCTCAAGAATCTTAAACTTAATATGATCAGAAGGATTAGCAAGTCTTAAAACATTCCCTATGTCATCACTGAATTTAAACAGTTCTAAAGTTTAATCTTTATTACTTGAACTTTCACTAGGAGACAAAACATTATGTACCTTTTGATCTGAGAAATCAACTTTTCTCTTTTTGGGGGTAGACGAAGTATTGGTAATAGAATCATCATTTTTAACTGTATTACTTGTCTTACTTTCATTTTCATTTGCTTGTATTGAAATATGATTGTTATCTATACTTGTTGCTGTTGATGGATGGTTCTGCTTCTGCTTACACAGCCAACTACTTAGATTACTTTGCTTGTTCATAACGAATAATATTATTAACTACTAAGTACTAACACTTAGGAATTTAGATATAATATTTATTTATTATTTTGTAACTGAAAATCAATGATAAGAGGCAACGGATAATAATATTATCCACAAATCTTGGGTGATGGTCAAAGGGGATCGGCGTAGCCACAATTTAATCCATGACGACCGGCCGTCGTGAAAGACATGACATAGCAGCTGTCTCGCTGTCGCGTTGACAATATCAAAATATTAAATACAATAAATCAACAACATAATGATAGTAATAAATTGAAAAAATAATAATAGAGATTAGAGAAACAACTATTGTGAGCAAGCCGCCTTATAGTTATCAACTAATTCGAGAAAAAAAATTTCATAATAATATTGTAAACACATAAAAACAAATAACAATGTACACATATTTTAATTTTACGGCCCACGAGGGGGGAGGGCGAATGTCCCACTCCTCCCCGCAGGTACGCCACTGAGCGCGACGAATGCTGAACGGAGTTTGTGCACCACGTCATAGCGTTCGTAGTGTTCGGGTTTCGAGTACACACGAAACGATTAAAACTGGGAGACCGGTGATGAACAATGAATTAACGTGATAACCGAAACGCAAACGGGTAGTTCTCAAAGTTAGTTTTGAAATTTTATTTTGCATATAAATGCATATTTTGAGTCCTTTCTGTTTTTAGGGCATATTTTACACTTTTATACGCTATTTTATACTTTTCAAGACATATTGAACTTAAATTTATTTTTTCCTAAGTGACATTTTTATTTCAAACAATACAGTCAAAATGTTTGGATAAAATTTTATTTATTTTTAATTTTTGTCGTATGGTTTTTGACTGTCCGCGGGCACACATTTTTCCTAGAAGTGATAACGTCGTTTTTTTAGGGAAAATTAAGAAAATTAAGTAAAATGTATTTTTTTTATTTGGCTATAGTATATAATATATTTAAATTATGTAATTGTTTTGCCTTGTTTTTAATGCTATTTATTTTATTAATACTTTTAAATAAAGAGGCTAAAAATTTTTTTAT
>NW_020272424.1:0-4216 GCF_003268045.1 Sipha flava
ATTTTTGCGAGTGTGGGGAGGAGAGAGATTGGTCTATAGGAAGATGGGATATCAGGCGGTTTGTCTGGTTTTGGGATTAGTATTATGTTTGAATGTTTCCAGGCTGTAGGAAAGTAGGATAAACGAAACATGAAGTTGAATATTAGTGCTAGAAGAATGATAGATTTTTCAGGGAGGTGTTTGACAATTAAGTTGCTTATTAGGTCGTGTCCAGGGGCTTTTTTGGCTGGGAGTTTACGGATGATGTATTGAATTTCACCCGGGCTAGTATGTTTAGCAGGGAGGGCCATGGGAAGAGGGGATTCCAGATATCTAGTGATATTGAGAGTATGAGTTTTATTTGGGATGATATTATTATGTGGTTTAAAAACGTTAGCTAAGTGTTCGGCGAAAATGTTGGCTTTATCAGAGTCAGAGGAGGCCCAGGAGTTGTTTGGCAAACGGAGTGGGGGAGAAGGTAGTTTGTGAAGGATTAATTTTTTAGTGGCCTTCCATAAAGACGAGTCTTTAGTTGAGAGGTTTTGGATGTGGTTTTGATAACTTTCATTTTTGAGTTTAAGAATAGCTTTGTTCAGTTTATTTTTCAGATAGTTGAACGTTGCTTTGTCCGATGGGTATTTATATCTATGCCATTGAGTTCTGGCTCTGCGTTTGTCGGCAAGTAAGAGCATGATATGGGCAGGAATATTAGTATTGTTCCGAGGAGGAGGATGGTTACTCGATGCAGCGGAGGCAGAATTTTGAATAGTGGAAATTAAGGAAAGAATAGCGCTGTCGATTTCGGAGGTAGTTTTTAGAGAGGGTTTAAGATTAGTGTTGTCGGTTACTAATTTTTTGAATTTAGGCCAATTTACTCTGCCAGAAGTGAGGGAAGGTTTATTTTGTTTAGAGGCCCGTGCACCCAGCTCAAGATAGATAGGGGTGTGGTCAGAGGAGAGATCGTTGAAGTTTGAAATGGATGAGTGTATGTGGTTAGGAATTTTGGAAACGAATATATCGAAGATATCAGGAAGTCTGTTGCAATGAGAAGGCCAATAAGTAGGAGAAGGAGGGGAGATTACTGAGTAGTTCATGGTGTCTAAGACAGATTTAAATGCACGGCCTCTGGTATTAGCGGAGCGGTTTCCCCAGTAAGGGTGTTTCGAATTGAAATCACCTCCAACTATGAATTTTTGACCTAAGGTAGAAAAAAAGGTTTGAAATTCGGCGGATGTAATTTTGGGTCCAGGGGGGCAGTAGATTGCGGAAACGGCAATGCGGGTAGTGTTGTCAAAGTTTACTTGAATTGTAGTGGCTTGTAAGTAGGGTTCAGAGTGTGGGGCTAATTGGTGATGGGATAAATTGTTTTTAATGTAGATAGCGGTACCAGCGTGGGCAGTACCGTCCGGATGGCAAGTATGATAAACTTGATATCCAAATATTTTTGAATGAGATGAGGGGGTAAAGTGCGTTTCGGAGATAAGAGCGATGACGATATTTTTAGCTTCGAGTAAGCATTGAAATTCGTGTTTATGTTTGGAAAAACCGTTGGCGTTCCAAGAGATTATGGACAGGGGAGAGTTTAGGTTAGTATTTTGAGTCATTGTTAACAACTAATTTATTTATGAGGGAGGTGAGGAGGGTTATTAGTGGTGTGATGAGTGATTGGAGCTTATGAATGAATGATGTCAGTTGATTTGAGAGGGGGTTTTCGAGAGGGGATTCGTTAATAGGGGATTGAGTTTTAGTACCTTTTGTTGCGTTTGCGAAGGTATACTGTCGGGTGGCCGAACTGGTTTGTACAAGATTTGGGTTGGTCTGGCTAGAGATGTCCGAGCTGGTGAGGTTTACATGGCTGCTGGTAGATGGGTTGATTGAGTGTTGATAGTAGTTGGTTTGGCTGTGGTTCTTGAGTTTGGAGTTTCTTGACCGCAATAGTGTTTTGTGTTTGATGCATCCTTTATAATTTGCAGGGTGAGCTTCCCCACAAAGAGCGCAGGATGCTGGGGTGTTCTTTGATTTTTCACAGAGTTCCGAGAGGTGACTTTGGCCGCAGCGGACGCAACGAGGATCGCGATTGCAATAAGTTTTAGTGTGGCCGTAGTCCTGACATCTATGGCACTGGGGAAGGTCTTTCCGGGAGTGAGGTTCTTCGACTTTGATTTTGGTGAAGCAAAGTGAGGTAAGTTTGAAGATATTAGGGTTTTCAGGAGCCGGGTCTAGGTCGACGAAAAAAAGCGGGAGAGGAGATTTAGATAGTCTTGCCTGGATATTAGTTATGTTTCTTACAGCGAAGCCCTTTAAAGTTAGTTCATCATCAATGAATTTTGTGTCCGTTGTTGGGTGAAGATTTCTTATTACAACCCGATAGGGCTTTTCAGCTTTGACTTGGTAAGTAAAATACTCATATTTATTTTCGTTTAACAGATGAATAATTAGGCGATAGTATTCGATTTTGGTCGTAGTGAGTTTAAGGTGTTTGGTAGACGATTTGCATTCGAAACCGTTTTCGCCCGTAAGCGATAGTAAGGATTTGCAAAAATCGTTGAAATCAACTGGTGTGGTGATGAAGATAGGTGGCGGAGTTGAAGGAGAGATTTCGTTTGTTCAGTCATATCCATGGTGTCGGAGGTAACCGCATCTTTCAGATCTTCGAAGCGATTTGGCGTGGAGAATTTGGAGGAGTTAGTTTTAAGGATTTTTTGTTCTTTGGTTTTAGGAGAAAGACCTGGTGAATTTTGACGTTTTGATTTATTAGTAGTCCATAATTGTTCTTCGGAATCGTCGGAGTAATTACGTACGTCGATGTTGGTGTTAGTGTTGATAGTTAATTTCTTATTTACGTTTTTATCGGACGGCTTGGGAGGCCGATTAGAATTATTTTGACTCGGGTCATTAGTACGAGAGGAATTCTTATTTATATCCGACGACCTTGGATCGGGCATCGTCGATTTGAGATAGCGAGCAACGGTAGGCAATTAGACCGATAGGCCGGTCAACCGATAACACGCACGCGACGGGCGGGCAGCCGCCGCCCGAGTTTACAATTAAATAAGTTACCAGTTTTCAATTTACGGGACGTCCACGGGTCCGGTCAAAAAAAGGTAGACGTTATGTTTGAGGTTGAGAAAATACGAATGTTTTGATACAACAACGAGAAAATTCGGTGGTGTTTGACTCGCACAAATAGTACTATAAGCGGAACGACGAAATAGCAATGTTGCGCTGACGGCGTACATGTCGTGACTGTCAGTTCCACCTAGAACTTTACTTAGATTTGTAAGTACATACAGGTTTTTTTTCTTGAAGCCTGGTCTCTATCTCCTCGTTTAGGATATCAATAACTGGCCAGACAATTAAAACTTTGTAGTTATGCTCTAAAGATTCAAATGGAGCTTTACTCCCTCCCCAATTTTCGAGGGGATTTTTCCCTGTCTTGGCAGCTGGGCAGCTCTAAATCCACACTTGTCAGCGATTTCTGTAGAGTGATTGAACAACTTTGAGAAAAACTCATCTGTTCTGAAGGATTTCAATACTTCAAGAGTGCTGTTTTTTTACAGATTTCACAATTTCGTAGGTAACACTGCTTGACTGAAGAGTTTTTGATAGTATGTCACATTGTGCTAGAACTCTCTTCAGTAATAGCAGGTCAAATACAAAGTTTAAGTTCTCCAGATTTTTCAATAAAGCATTGGCTTGTCCACCACTGTCAGGGTCCGTATCAGAAATTTCTCGTAGAGTAGTCAGAGTGGTATCAAAATTATCTAATAAAGAACGCACTGATTCGACACGGCAAGCCCATCTGGTATTACTCAAATATTTCAATGTTGATGTTCCACCACTAAAACTCTGAAAACTTTTTTTAATGTTTTCAAAAATGGCATGTCGTTTAGTTGATTTCTCAATGAAGTTGTAAAGACTTTGAAGTACAAAGAACGTATTTCTAATTGAAGACACGCGCGTGCAACAGCTACATAGCTATTGGGGCTTCTTGCATAATTATAGCTGCCACTCCTTTGTATGGGCCTCTCATGTTCGATGCCTCATCATAGCACTGAGCACGCAGATTTTTAATGTTCAAATTCATTGAAATTAAAACATTTTTAAGTTCATTTGACAGTGTTTTGCCATCAGTTCTTTTAGCACGATAAAACCCCACAAATGACTCATGAACTTCTAACTTTTCATTAACATACCTCAAGACAATAGCTACTTGTTCGTGCTTTGCTATATCTTG
>NW_020272425.1:0-11484 GCF_003268045.1 Sipha flava
CAGTTCGTTTTTTAAAGACTAAAGCTCAAAGTATTATATTAGAATCAGACGAACCAATACATCAACAAGTTTCTACATCTACCTCTACTAGTAATTCAAGTTCAATGAAAGGAGTTTGATGAAACTGTTGACAAGTATTTGAATGAACCATTGATCAACTGTGCGGAAAATCCTTTGGTTTGGTGGGCTAAGCACAAAAATGTGTACCCATGATTGTATAGACTAACTAAAAGGAGACTGTGTATTATGGCAACATCAGTACCTTATGAGAGGATATTTTCGAAAGCAGGCCAAGTTGTAAATGAAAGAAGATCTCGACTCACAACATCAAAAATTTCACAAATTTTATTTCTTAACCACAACATATTGTGATTTATATAATTATATTTATTGTATACTAATAGTTATTAGTTATTTAATTATTATTATTAGTTAAACGACATAAAATTATGAAGAGGAGCAAAATAAAAATGTGCAAATATATTATAATGATAACGTGTTATCAAAAACTCGTGTCTCTATCAGTCTTGTTTTTTTGTGATTCCAATTCCTTCTTCCTTGGCTTTTACGGGCCATTTAGGTCCATTGCCGCAGCAACCACTTGCCTCCATCTATCTCTATTTTGAGCTATTTTTTTTCCGTCATTCACTCCCAGTCTCGATGCATCTTTTGTAATCCTGTCAGGATTCTAGTATAGCTAGTCTAGGCAACCATGCAGAGCTCATACAAAAACTGTTATATTAGAAATTACAACTCAAACACGTTATGAATACAATGTTTACGGAAAAACGAAAACGTCGCGGCATTCGCGGTCGATAAAACGAAAATGAATGAATGAAAATTAACGAAAAAAAATGATAAGAGCGCTATCGTAACGCGATTATAAGTAATTTGTTGCGCTATTCGTTTCGTTTTACCTGGCAACACTGAATAAAAGTGACGCGTAATTTTCGTTTATCGTCCACGAATGCCGCGACGTTTTTGTTTTTCCATAATCATTGTGTTCATAACGAGTTTGAGTTGTAATTGTTTACCGTTCTTCATTTCTCACAAATTCTGTGAAAACACTGAACATTTTTTCCCCCGATTTTCATTTGTTTCAGTCCAGTTCAGTCTACGTTAAAAATTGTAGTGAGTAATCAAGTTTTTTATTTAAATATATTGTTTTTATAATGTACGCAGACTTGGGTAGTATTCCGAATACAATATTCAGAATACTTTTTAAGTATTTCGAATACTTTTTAAATACTTATTTTGAAAGTATTCAATAAAGTATTTTGAATACTTATAACGAGTATTCTGTTTCGAATACCGTAAAATTGTTTCTTTTCTAAATGATTTTATTACTTATTTGTCGTATCTTGTATAAGCTAATATCAGGTATTTATTATTGTAAACCATAAACTATAACAGTTATATAATATAAAAGTACAATAAAATAACATATATTTAGTCTACAATTTCAAATATTTCTGTTGACTGGACATCTATTATTTTTATAATATGAAAAATTGAAGTATTTTAAAAGTATTCTAAATAATGTATTCGGAATACAATTTGTATAAAGTATTTGAATACATATTTGGAATACTATTTTTTGTAAGTATTCGAGTATTTATTCTAAATACTTTTAAAAAGTATTTTACCCAAGTCTGAATGTATTTATTTATAATTGTTTAAAATATAATTATAAAAATATTTATACAACTATAATATTTTTGCTGAATTAATACAATTTCTTATTTTTTAGTTAACAGAAACTAATATGAAGGCAAGATTAAACTTGTAAGTGAATATTAACCAATTGTTTTTCATTGTTTACTCTTATACATTTTATTTTCTAAACAATTGATATTTCAAACTTTCGACAAACTGTATGTGTTCATTGTTGTTACAGGAAAGTAACAATATTTTTGTTTTTACTTTTTACCATGACTATCATACCAACAAATGGAAATAATAGTATAGCAGAAAAAGATGGTGGTAATGATTTTTATTAAACAATATTTATAAATAACATTAACTTCTAACCAATAGATTAAAATATTTTTATACTGCTTATTTAACCTTTTGTTGGTTCCATAGCTGACTGAAAGACTAATTTTGATTTTTAAATTTTTTACATTTTAGTTTTATTTTGTAATTCATAGTATCTTTTTTACGTATATTTAATTTAAATATAAAATATCATCTAATTTATTAGTGATGTTTTATTTGCCTTTATTGCATGTCATAAAGACCGTTTGTGACTATTTTTGTATGATAATTCTTACGTCACGATTTTATTGACTTTGTAAATACTTGACAATGAATTTTTTATTTGAGACCAGTTGTTCTTTACACTTGTAATAATACTGAAGGCTAAGCTTTTATTTAATTTTAAATACAAATAATTTGTTATATATATTTATTTATTTGTTTATTACTACTATCTAATAATTTTAAATTTAATATTTTATATTAAATTAAATATGAATATAATATTAATTATAATTTTTATATATGTTCATATACATACATACATTCAAATTTTTAGTACC
The DNA here is from genome assembly GCF_003268045.1 of Sipha flava. NCBI lineage: Eukaryota > Metazoa > Arthropoda > Insecta > Hemiptera > Aphididae > Sipha > Sipha flava. Next base: position 2,541 of record NW_020272425.1, read on the forward strand.
TATTACATATGTAAATACAATTTTTCTGTATATGCTGATAATCTGACCTTTTTTGGGTTCTGACCATAACTCTTGTCCCAAATTTGACAGATTAGAGGGGTTCTACTACATCATAATTTACAACCATTGTGTAAAAAAAAATTGTATAGGTAATATTTTAATTGTATATTCACTTAATTTATTGGAGTAAAATATAAATGTTTCTATAAATATTGTGTTTTACACAAATTTATAAAATAAATGTTAATAAATATATTTCAATCAGATTTTACATAAAATACCTTGTCATTATGATTGTGCGTGATTAACCATGTGATATTTCTAATGCAACCGACTTAGGACGAAGAATAAAAACATTAAAAAATAATTATATATTATAATATTTATGATATAAATCAAATTAATTATTTACTTTAAAAAATAATTAATATCAAATACCTAATTATAGGTTTGGATTGGAACAGACCATATTATATTTGTGGAGAAAAATTGATAAGGGCTGTGTCAATTATATGTCATTTTGTAATGCTCAATGGAATATCTAAAGGTAAATTAATGTTTATTCTGATTTTTTTGTATATGTATCAACAAACAATGTTTAATATGAATATTGTTGTAAAATGATCGCATATGTTTTGCATTTTCATATTCTTTAGGTATTTTTAATTAATATTTTTCAGATTTTCATTCACTGATAGAACAGTCTAACAATACCTGTTGCTCACATCTTTGCACTTTGAATTCATTGAAAATGTTCTGTGATTATCCAGACCATGAAGGTATATAAATTATTTAAAATACATCTAGCATTACAATTACATAATGCCTTTTTCAATAATTGTTTGTTTTGTATTTAAAGTGCTCTTCATATAAATGTCTCTTAATTGCTAATTTTAGATTATAGTCTTATACTTTTTTTTTTTTTTTTTTTTTATATAAATCAAGAAGATTGATTTATTTATTAATAAAAGACTTCAGATCAGTGTTGTACTGACAGAAAAATTAGCACCATGGATCAAACTATTTAATGTAATATATTCAAAATTCTCTCATATTTGTAATAATTTATTCTTAATATTGTATCAATATCATTTAGCCATGGAGTTTCAACAATTCTAATAAACATTTTATTTGTCTATATATTGTATTTAATTTATATATTTATTTGTATGTATACATCATTTTTACCATATGGGAATCTTGATAATTAGTAGATATAGAAAAAGACAAGGAAATATAAATTTTCTTTAAATTTTTTGGTTAATGATCATTTATGTTTCTATTACGTTAGTCTAAAATTCACTTTAATTTAATATTTATCAATTTATTTTCAATTTGAGTAAATTATAACTGGTTGGTACTGGTTTTAAGTCAGTTACTTGTATAAGAAAAATGTAGATGATTCATAAATAAATCCTCCAGCAAAATTATATTTTCTATTAGTATTTTTAGTGAACAATTAAAGTTATTTTCTCGATTAACAATTATTTTAAAATAATAATTATTATTATTATTACATAATGTTAGTTACTTAATTGATTTTTATAAACATCAGTAGTTTGTATTCTATAAATTAAACAATTTGTTTAATAGTTAAAGGCTATAATATTTGATAAGTGTTCAATGGTGTTCTTCTTAGTAATAAATATATTTATCTAATTTAATGTAAAAAAACAAACAAGTATACAAGTATTCCATTATACCTCTTAGAATCTACCTTCTGTAAGATAGGCTTGTAGTGAAGATAGAAAGTTGGCTCTCAATGAGACCAAAATTTAATGAATAGAGTCTCTACCGCACACTTCTTGAAGTTTTTCGGCCAACTCATTGAAAGTCAACCTGCGATCTTCCAGCACAAACTCCTCAACTTCCTGCACTGTTTCGTCCGAGTTTGATGGCCTGCCGCTGCGTTCCTTGTTGTGGACGCTTAGGCGGCTAGCAGAAAATTATCTACATTATTTTCGAACGTTTTCACATCATGAAAATAAAAGGGTAACAAAGTAATCAGAAAGATATCATTTTTTTTTTAAAAAAATTATGTGTGCACAGGTACAAAATTACTATTAGTTTTAATGATTTATTTTATTTGTCCTTATAGGATTCTTTTATCGGTTGAGCTCATATTGAGCGCAGTTACAGTAGAACCAACCCACATGTATCCCAGGTACCTGGTATTTCCTGTTTGTACTACTACGAAAATGAAGGGGTATTGAAGATAACGAACACTAACTGGGACATAATAATGTATATGAATTTATCTGCTATTAATAGTAAAGTGATAACATTCAGTAGCTACTTTGGAAAAATCATAGAAATTTGTGGAAATGTAACTAGCAAAATGACCATAACTAGGTGTAGTAATGTAAATATTACCGTATTAGCTTTATTACAACATAAACGAGAGAAAAAATAATTATTATATGATTATGGGAACTTCCCCGGTCAAAAGAAATAAATGAGCAGTGTTAGGATTCATAGGAGGCTTCCACGAGCAACTATACGGGGTTATGACTGAAGACGAAGTTAACAAATAGAGATACGAATATCTGAGTTAAATGCGAATAGAGAGAGAGTATTACAAATTTTCAAAGATCAAACCAGTGTAATAAAATCCAATGTTGTCCTTTTAAGTATAACAATAGGTAATTTTAATAAACATATAAATGTATTAAAGAGTAATTTCGAAAAACTTAGTAGCAAACTCAACAATATAAATTAATTATTTATAGATTTAGAAACTGAGGAGCTGGTGTCTCAACAGATTATGTATGAACTTATGCAAAGCTATGTGCTATTTGAAATTGAATTATTAGGTGAAATAATAACGGCAGCTTAATATGTTGTAATACATTCGAGCATCCTAAAGACATTTTAATACAACTACAACAAATAAAAAGGGATATCCCGTTAGATAATAGTTTTCCTAAAGAGCTTGATTTAGAGGGAGCTCTAAAAATATTAAATATGGGAAAGTTAGTTTGTGTATATAGAGATAATATATTAGTATTTATACTTAGAATATCATTAGTTAACAATGTAAACTTAACCCTTAATTGCATGATTTTTTTTTCTTGCTGAAAATAAATGTTTTTGATTAATTTGAGTATGGGGAGTTTGTTAAAAATAATTTAAAAATTCCAACTTAAAATCCAAACTTGAAAAGCACAGCTTTTAAGTCCGTTGCACAAATGCAACTATATGCGCACCAACTTTAATTTATTATTATTTCTATTTCCATATGTATATTATTTTTTTAATTTTCATTTTAACAACTTTTATTATTCTTATTCTAACTACATAAAACTAGTCCAAGGTAGTTCTTTAAATTAATATCTTTTTATTGAGAAAATAAAAAATAAAAACATAAAATCATAATATTATATAACAATGTTATACAATGTGTTAAGTCTTCTAACATTCAATAAAATAATAACAATGACAACCAGTTTTTATTAGTGTAAATATCATTAAAAAATAATCAAATAAGTAACATTTAAATAAAATAATATAATAACAACTTATCTTTTTAAATGAAAATATAATTAATACCAATTGTTAAACAAATAATTTAATATTTAAATAAAATAATAATAATGACAACCAGTCTTTATAAATATGATAAAAAAAATAATAATACCATAGGTAACAACCAATCTTTGGTATTCTAAATATGAAAATTGAAATAACTATAGATATCAGAGTTAGAACTATTTCATATGATATTTGTTGAAATAGTTACTACTTCTAGTAAAACACAAAGCCTTACTGCATTTAGCACAGCTTATGTATGTAATACCTTTACAACCTAAGTATTTGCATTTTTGTCTGCTTTGAGACCACTCAGGCATATGCTGAAAACCATCAAACCTTACATCTATTGGTGTAGTGTTAACATTACGTTGCCTTTTTTTATCTGTTATATTGCCTAATTTGTCTTCTTTAAGTGGTCTACCTCTTTTAGGTGACACTAATTCTCCCATTTGACATAATGAAACAGCCAATTCTTCACGGAAATCTGCCAAACTAGATTGATATTTTTGTCCTTTACTTTCATAAATACGTTTTTGTAATATCTAAGAATTTGTAACGGTTATATCAATTAAATGATAGAACAACCTCATATACCACTTTCTGGATTTTATTGAAATTTTATACCTTCCAATATTGGCATCTAGCAAGTCAACTCCACCCATATGCTTGTTGTAAATACTAACAACAATAGGAAAAGGAACCATTATTGTTTTTTTTTTCTTTTTTAGAAAACCTTTTCACATGTTCAACTGGGTTCATACTTACAAATGTTGAAAGTAAGATTACCTACTTATTATCTTTCCATAAGACTGCTGTAATTTTTTCTTCGTTTACAGTAGCTGTACACTCATACATGGTACCCCTATCCTTAGATTTCATAACAGTATCTGAAGGAAATGGTACATTTTTAAGTCTATTTCTCCTAACAGTTCCTAGACTTTCAATACCTCTACTTTTTAAATAAATTATTAACTGTATTGAAGTATAATAATTATCATAATACAATTTAAAATTGTTATTTGATGGTATTATATGAGCAAGACGTACAACAACATTTGCACTTGCACCAATATCTGGTTCACAAGGTAAAGGTAGATCTGAATTATTCTCTTGCCCACTATAAATTTCCACATTATATGCAAAACCAGAAACACCTGCCATAACAAACAACTTATAACCCCATTTATGTGGTTTCATGGGGATATATTGTTTTAAATAATGTTTAGTTTTAGTAGAACATAATTGCTCATCTATTGACAGACATTCTTCTAGAGGAACTGATTGAAATTTTTTATTTAATGTTTCTAGAAGTGGCCTTATACGATAAAGTCTATCATGTCCAGGTCTATTGAATGGAATTAGTTGAGAATTGTCATTAAAATGTAAAAATTGTTTGATTTTTTCAAACACATTTACTGGCATGGTATTTTTTATAACAGTATTACCTATATTTGATGACCAATAGCTACGAATAGACGGATTTTTATGAACAGACATCATAATGGAGATTCCTAAAAATCTTTTAAAGTCAGTTCTATTAATTTTAAATGGTTTTTGAATATTTTTTTGAATACTATATTTTAGAGTTTCTTCACAAATATGGTCAATAAGATCATTATCAAAAAAATAACTAAATATTTGGTAGGGAGAATCCAAATTTAAAATATCAGTTGTAAGTTCTTCACTACCTAGAAACTGTGAGCTTGTGTTATGTTCAAAGGGTATATTTGTCCAATTAACTGATGTAACTGGAGTAAATGGTTTTTGATGGCAATTAGTATTTTCAGATATAGAAACAGTGGGTTGAGTGGTATTTTCAGAAAAATTATTACTATAAGTAGAGGGCAGCAATACATCATTAGTTACATCATGAGGTACAGATGTAACAATAGGATTATTATGATTTAAAGATTCAACAAATACCAAATTTTCATCTATGACAGGTAGTTCTACTTCATTAGAATTTAAATAACCATCCATATCTTCTACAGTTACAAACTCATTTAATTCATCAAAGTCATTTTTATCAAATTCATCATCAGAATCCACTGGTATTTCAAACAGCGCATAAAGCATTTCTTGTTCAGTAAGACCTTTATGATTCGACATTGTAATATAAAAATATAAAAACCAAAACACGTACAATATTATTTATAAAACTAGTGTCTAGCACAGAACATAATAATGTGTCTAGAAAGTAAAAAATATAGGTAATATAAAACGTTTTGTAATTATAAGCATGTTTTGTAATTATTTTGTAATCAACCAACAAGTGGATAGCGTGTGTAGACAGATAAGAAGTTTGTACGCATATAGATGCATTCGTGCAACCGGAGTTTATCATGGATTATCATTGTACCATTTATCGAAAAAACCTAAACGACAGTTGTACAACATAGTTTAGATGTAAATACACATTTTTTGATTATTGATATCACATATATTTTCAATATTATGATTCTCCAAAGTTATCATATATCCATTTGGTCAACGTACAATCACTCATTAGTTTCAGGGAATTATTAAAGTATAAATAAACACTTAACAGTAAACAAATATGATATCAAAATAATCAGAATTATTTGACGAATACAATGGTGTAATCAAACTATACATACCAGTAGTTCTAAGAACAGAAAAAAATAAAAATAATAATGTTGCATGAATACAACTATATGCAATTAAGGGTTAACCTTATATCATCTAATTTCGTTACCTGTGATCAGAGACAATAACTCTGTGTCTATGTTTATTGAACCAACCAATCTATACTTAGCAGTTAGTAAAAACTATGAGAATATATTGGATTTAATGAAGTAGAAATACGCGAATGTCGACAAACGTCGGATTTTTTGTGAAGGGAATAAATATATATAACAGACACGAGAGATCCATGTGTGAAATACAGTTAATAATGAAACCAGAAAAAGTTCCGGAAAGTTGCGGTTTAAAATATATATATATTGTTATCTTAAAAAAATTTGTATTATTATTATTTTATTTCATTGTTTATTACTCATAGATATTTTTAATTCTTATTCTTTTTACTTGTGTTGTTGCCGCCGTAAAATAGCGGCCGGTCGACAACCCGAATAATATCACAGCCTATCGACACACACGCACAATTATCTATATTGTGATTTATTTATTTTTGTTATTAATTGTGTGTGAATTATTTAAATTAATTAAGTCCCAACGCGTTACCCGTTATCGGCGCGTTATCTGCATCGCCGGCTTGTCGGTGTGCGTATTTTAACACGGCCGCCGCAACTTTTGTCGCTCTCTGTACGTCGTTCGTGAATTGTCCATTGCGCGTTTGCGAACATCTTTTCTTTTTTGTACAAAAATTTGTTATAGGCACGAATTGCCAATATTATTATTATCATTTTTTATTATATTATTTTATGTGCGCTAATCGCCGGGAGTTTTTTATTTTATAATTATTTATACGTGCGCGAATCGCCGTAATATTTATTGTTTGTTTAATTTATTTTATACATATTTACGTGTGCGCGAATCGCCACTAAATGTTGTGAATTTTATTATATTATTATTGTGTGTGCGCTAATCGCCACTATTTTTATTATTATTGTATTTTAAAGTATAGTTTTTAGGTAGTTGCAGCTGGCCAGTCTGCGCTCCACAAACTGTGAGTTTTTATATATTTATTTTATTATTTAATTATTATTGTGTCATAAGGGCCATTATTATTATTATTATTTATTATATTGGTTGTGCCGAATCGGCATTTTAGTTAGGCTCAAATAGCCAGAGTATATATTATTATTATTTATACAATTTACGTGTTGCTGTGAATTATTTTTTGTAATTACAATATTTATTTTAAATTTTATAATTTGTTGTTGGGCCAGAAGGGCCGATTCCTATAATTTATTTTATAAATACAGTAACATAGTTACCATATTTTTTACATTATTTTAGTTACCATTTTTTATTCCTTCCATAATTTTAAGTACACACAACATACATACACACATACACACTCATAGCACCACATAGTCGGATAGTATTTGCGCGGCGAACCCAACCATTGCTATCCGATCTATTGACAAAAATACACATGTACACAAGGTGTGACCAGGGTTGCCAACCGTCCCGATTTTTGCGGGACATTCACGATTTTGAGATTTTTTTCCCGCGTCCCGATCAAAATTTATGCGGGACATATTTTTCCCGGGACATAAGGAAATTACTAAGGAACTAAACAATTTATAATCATCGATAAAATGTTTCATTCGTTATCGAGTAAAAAGCAATAATCTATTATTATATTTATAGATACTATGGCATTTGAACATTACAGTTATTACTTATTTATAAATAATATCTAACCAATTACCAAGATATACGTAGATATGTTTATTTTATCTGTATAGTAATCAGTAATAGCGTTTTATTATAATGGTATAATACGCTGTATGCGTTCAGTTACGCGGTGCTTACGGTGATGTGATGACATTATAGTTTGTGCTTAGTATATTGTATAATAATTCGTTCGATTAATATCGTATTCAGCTTATTAATATTTGTCCGTGCATTTTTCGATTAAAGTACTTTTTATTGGTGTACTGCAGTGTGTGCATATAATAATGAGTGACTCTGAAGAACAAAATATTACTGATAATGACCATACTCCACCAAAAAAGGTAAAACGTCTTTGTAATTTTCGTGATGTGTGGTTAAATTCATATACTTGGCTTAGAAAATCAGAAAATAACAATTTGTTTGGTAATTGTAAGCTATGTAAGAAAGACTTTTTAATTACTCATGGTGGTAAATCTGATGTGCAACACCATGCAAATAGCGTTTCCCATAGACAAAAAGAAAGTTCTAATAAACAATTATGTACAATAAATTCATTTTTTGTTACCAAAAATACATTGGAAAGTCAACAAGTTAATTTGGCAGAAGTTTCTAAAATTTTTCATAATATAAAACATAACTTATCTTATAATTCTCTTGATTGTGATTTTAAGTTGCTTCCTAAAATCTTTTCCGATTCAAATATAGCCAGCAAAATATCTTGTGGTCGTACTAAAGCTGAAGCTATAGTACAAAATTTACTTGGGCCGAAAGCAGAAGAAATTATAGTTAACGCCTTAAAGAATATTTCTTACTTTTCAGTTGCTACAGATACATCTAATAAAGGAAATAGAAAAATGTATCCAATTGTAGTTCAATATTTTTGTCTGCAAACTGGATGTCAAATAAAATTATTAGATTTTTTTGAACAAGCCTGCGAAACTGCTGATGGTATAAGTAATTCGGTTCTATCGACTTTGGAAAAATATAATATTAATATGTCAAAAGTATCAGCATTTAGTGCCGATAACACAAATTCTAATTTCGGGTGTCGTAGATCAGCATTTACTCTTTTACAATCACATAATAA
>NW_020272426.1:0-8830 GCF_003268045.1 Sipha flava
AAAAAACCACCCGTTAGACGTTAAACTCCCTTTCAAAAATCGTCTAAAATCAACACTTTGAACTATCGTTTTGAAACATTCACAGCTCGTAGCAAGTACCCTAAGCAACCATTTCTGCGAGTTTGTTGACCCACCTCTAAATTTCCACACCATCCAAGAGGTAAAGCATATGGTGCATTTTTTTGAAAGTGGTATATACTTATTTTTCATTGTTTCAATTTTTAATTTGAGTAGTTAAATGGTATGTTAAACTTGTCATAGAAACAGAAAACCTGTTGTTGTATTCTGGAATGGAGACATGGATAGGAAGATATTAAAGAAACTGCGGATAAATAATATTAAAAGAATGCTAAACATAACAACATATAGCGATAACAATGACAACTATTTTAGTCTAAAATTAATTGATATGGATAACAATAAATTATTATATAGTAGGGACATAGGGTATAAAATAAAAAATGGTAGAATGCTTAATTTAAAGGAGGCACATGATTTAGTGTGCATAAAAAGACACGAAATATCACACTGTCATGATCCTCTGACGGATGTAGATTTAACTAGATGTATTTTTAATATAATAGTATCCGACATTAAACCTATAAAATTATACAAAATTTGTCGTTAAATTAACCAATTCAAAAGCAAACATATATAGAATAAATAATTATAAATATTTTAGATTATTATTGTGCATTACAACTACCATTGGCGAAGAAATAAAAATTAAGGATCATTCAAAACACTTTAGCATTGAAAGCTTCGATATCAACAAACCAGGTTATTATTTTGAAAATTATGGACCAACAAGGTTAGTAGGGGGTGAATATACGTTAATGGCATATCTATCCTTAACAGAATATAATGAAAAATATAAATATTTAGAAAAAAGTATAAGTGAATTAAATGAAAATTGTAAAAAGGATGATAAACATAGGCTTATTTGTAGTAAATTCGATAATATTATAACTGGAATGTTTACCGAGATATCTATGCAGAGAGAAAATATTATTATATCACTAGGAAGAGATGAAATTAAAAGAGAGAAACGGGGAGCCATAAATATTATAGGAAACGCATTACACGTATAATTTGGAGTTTGTGATGATGAATGTACTAAAAAAGTAAATAGGGCACTAATTGAACAACAGAAGAATAGTGGAAATGTTTTACATTTAATGAAGAAACAAACAACTTTAGTAAAAACAGCAATGCAACGTATAGGAGCAAGTATAGAAGAAACGCAACAATTACATGAGGAATTAAGAGGAAAACAACAAGAACTCGTAAAAAGAATGAACAGTTTGACAAATGCGACAAATGATGTATTGGATTTATTATTATTCAATAGTGTGCAAAATCTACATTTGGCACTTATAAATCAATATGCGTACGAAACATTAATGTTAAATCAAATAATTACCGCCGCAAGAACAGGTGTAATACACACAAGTTTATTAACACCAAAGGACTTATTAGAAACATTAAATGATATAGCACATCGTTTGAGAACTAAAATGCATTTACCTATGGGGACAATTCCAAATGAACTATATGAACTAAGAAAAATAATTAAGATTACCACTATATACACTCAAGACAAATTATTGTTCGTAATTAAAATACCACTAGTTACAGAAATAGAATTAACTATGTACTGTTACGTGGTACCCAATAAAAACAGGTACCTATCGTAATGATGTTGTTGGATCAGGGTAAATTTGATTAAATAATTAATTTAAACACTTGTAAACACTTTAATAAATACAAATACAGAAACAGACATAGATACAAAATATAAATTATAAATTCGTGCACTAACAATATCGAAGACGAAACTCAGAAGGGCTTGGTCTGATAGCTGGACACGTCTGCCGTTGGTGGTGAAACGGAGCCTTTATATACTCTGTTGATTCTGTTTTAATTGTGTTGTTTTCGACACGTGGCTGTCCTTGGTCTTGATCTTCATATCCAAGTGATGTTTCATCACGTGGTTGCCCTTGGTCTTGATTGTCTTATTCGAATGATGATGTTGTTGTGGTTGTTTGAAATTCGCGCGTGGCGCCCATTAAGGTTTATGTGTGCAATAGTACGTTTTTCCTTATACGACTCAGGAATATGCGTATTATTATTTCTTAATAATATATGCATATTACAGTACAATGCGATACCAGTACCAATGATGGGAAATGTAACTTATATATTAAAACCAGAACAACCTTTTATTACTATAACTAAGGACAAAAGACAGTTTACAACATTCACGTCAGAAGAAATCAGAACATGTACAGAAACAAATATCTTTAGAATATGTAATATATATCAACCAATAAAGGATAATAAAGCAACTAAACAGTGTGAAGTTGAATTATTTCACAAGCCAGAAAAAGTACCTGATGAATGTGAACCACATGCAATTAATTTAAATAGAAACATTTATCATAAATTACGTTTCAGAAATGAATGGTTATTCGCAACAACAAATGATACATTAACAATAAATTGTGCAAATCTAGAAGAAGCAACAATTATCAGGATAAAAGGTACAGGAATAATAAAAATAAATGACACAACATGTGAGGTATCAGCTGAGAATGTAATATTAACAGCTACACAAGAAATAACAAATAAAAAATACATAAACTTCGTACCAGTAACAAATATGAGCATGTTAACAACTAAATTCCCTAATAAATTACACTTTGCAAAATTAAAAAATATTAATAATACAATAGGAATGAAATTAAATCATTTAGGTGAATTATCACATTCGGTAGACAACTTAGAGGAATTAATAAGTAAGGAAGAGGAAAGACAGAAAAATGAACAGCATAAAGAGATACATTCAAATTTAATATATGTAACTTTAATATTGGGAGTATTATCAATGGTTTTAATAATAATTGTATATGTAACGATAAAGTATAAAATAAAATGTTATAAAAGTAAACAAAATATAGAGGAACCTAAAATATATAAGTTATCAAAAAGAAATTTAGAGGATTACGAATTAGGAAATATAGAGGAAAGAAATGAATTAGAGGTAGAAGAAGAGGGAGTTTATCCACACATAAGTAATAATCACTTGATACGATGATAGTAAAACTAATTGATTTTATTTTAAAGTTGATTTGAAGATAACCAAATTGTACACCATTACTTGGGAAACGAATAATTATGAAATAGTTGGATGTCCTGGGTAAAAACAATTTGATTTCTACAATTACAACGATAAAATATTTAATAGTTAATCGCAATAATATTTTGTAGCTGAAATAATAATTCAATGAAAATTAAATTTAGTTCAATGGAAATCATAAAATATTTCAATGGTAATATGATAATAATAATAATATAAATTGTATTTGGTAAATGGGTAATACTAACATTAGTAATTTAAGTAAATGATATTGTAAAAGTTTTGAATGTTTGATAACAAATTGTAATTAACTAACAAAAAAAATGATAATTAAATTGTATTCAGTTTAGAATTAAGGAAATTATGTAAAAGAAAACTATTCAAAGTGTTCAAAATATTAAAAAAAAAAAAAAAAAAAAAAATGTTCAATGTAAAAACATTTATATGTAAATTGTTATGCTAATCAAAAAATTGTGAAACTTAAGCTTGAATATTGTAAAAGATTTCTGTCTTGCAGACTGAAACCTTTTTTTTAGTGGGGAGGTGTTGTGGGCTATCACATATTCCTAGAAACATGTATAATTAGAATTATGCGTAACACAATATCATAGGTATTGCACACCTATATTTGATTAAGTTAAACTAGTAATATATATTAAAATATATAATCTATATTCCTAGAAACATGTATAAATAGAATTGTGCGTAACACAATATCACAGAAACACATTTAAACTACATTTAATTAATTGGACATAAACCAGTGATATACATTAAAATATGTAATCTACAGATTAATGAAGTAGGTCAAATGAACAATGGCCTATTGCTAAATAAGGAATAAATGCCGAAACAACAAGTCCAATGACGTCAATCAATCCATATAAAAGAGGGACCAAAATGACCACAAGGCAGATGAGTTCTAGTCACGGAACAACAAGCAACTTCACGTCACTTTGTATTAGAATTTTGTTAACACTTTGAGTATTAAAATAAATGTATTAATGTATTAAAAGTCTCATGTTTATTTAAATTAAACACATCTTCGACTTGCAACACTTGAAATCGAGCCGGTGGCACGTAACATTATAAAATAAAACTCATATTAAATGACGTAGAAAGTGAGGATGTTATTCATGTTAGAAGACTAAAACCTTACTATAATCAAAAAAAAAATGATTAAAATTAAATAAATATATAATATTACAGTAATACCAAATTATCAACATTTTAATAAAAAAAAAAATTGTCATATATTATGTAAACAATCCAATTTATACCTACACAACCATTATTTATTTATTTTATATGTAATAAATTATAATTTTTATTATTACAACAATTATGTGTACCTTATAGAAATTATTTGTATATTATAATAAATAACAAAATTATATTGTTTAGATACACATTTTTTTTTTCTCTTCAATTTCTTTTTGTTTATTAATATGTAAAACCATATTAAGAAATATATTTTGTAAATGTCAACATATATTGTATAAATACTAACACTTTATTATATTCATGTTACTCAAACATATATTTACAGAATATTATTTGCATTCATAGCCAACAAAATAAAATAAATTTGTACATCATAACTATAATCTTAATCATAACACTCAATATGTATACACACGGATTCATAGCATATGATTGTGGTGGACCACAAATCAACGTCACAGCTTTCAACAGTATGGAAGTGGACGAATGTGAGATACCTATACCCGTGGAAAACGAGCACATTCGTCGTATCAAGCTACTTCAAAAGGCAGAAACATACCCAATTCATTTTCAAACATGTTTCATTTCTGTGAACTATCTAATAACCAGGTGTTCCACATTTGAGGACGCACAAATGGTAGACGGAGGTTACACATCAGAAATAATTGAACTTGGCAATGCTAGATGTCAAGAAATTCACCAACGTAGAGTTTATACAACAACTATAGGAAGCATAATTACGGATCTAAAAATTAACCAAACAATGTTAATCTCTCATAACAATGGCGGAAAATTGGATAAAGAAGGTAACTGTGAGGGCAGCTCATTTACAAACTCAAGGGGTATTTGGAACAAAGTCATCGTCAAGCAAAATACTCCATATACTTATCAGAAGGCATAGCTATAGCTAATAACAAAGAAAATATTTTGATTTTACCATCTGGATCTAGACTAAAACTATCAAATTCATATGGACTGGACCAATTCAAAGGAGAAGTTGTATGGAACAATGAACGAGAAGATTGTAGTATACGAGAATATGACGTCCTTTATGATGGACCAGCATCACTTATAAAAGCTGAAGCACAAAACTCTAAAACAGAAACTTTTATAGTAGAAACAGACCACATTGCATTTGCATTAAAAAAATTATCTAAAACATATGCATGCAGCGTTCCTGTTTTTCATACCGAAAACACACAATTACTAATCATAACTGACAGCAATTATTTAAACACCTTCACGCCCAAACAAATAACACCCTTTAACACTGATCTTCTATCTTACCTCAACATCAAATTGGTATATCTCGAATATACAATAAAAAGAACAACAACCAAATTATATGAAGATATAACAAAAAAACAATGTGAACTTGAAAAACATTATTACTTCAAAAACTATCTTTAGCTTCTTACAGTTTAAATGAATTTGCATACTTAATAGGAGAAGGACCTGGTTACACAGCCATAAAAACTGGTGAAATAATATACCTACAAAAATGCTTACCCGTAAATGTCAACATCAAATTACAAGAAATATGCTACAATGAATTACCAGTATCTATCAACAACAAAACCTACTTCATGACTGCAAAAAATCATATTCTCCAAACTTATGGAACGCAAATAGATTGCAATGAATACTTGCCAGCTGCATTTGCTAGTAACACAAAACAATGGACTGCTTTAACCCCAAAACCACATAAAATAAATCCACCCCAAAAATTAAAACCAGCCACCACAATTACATGGACATATGAAAGTTCAGAAAATATCATGACGGCCGGTATATATACTCCAGATATATTAAATGGATTACAAAAACATCTTATGTACCCTCAAGAATCGAAAACAATACAAAAAAATATAATAAGACAAACAATGGGTCATGAAGTTATTAATCAAGGCTTTGACACAAAAATTTAAAAAGTGAAAATACCATTAGCAATATGGTAGACAATAAACTAAAAAAAATGTGGGGCTGGTTTACCGTTTTTGGCGAATTTATATCCGGTCTACTAGGAATATTTTTTATATGGAAAATAATTCTAAACTGCATTAACACAAGAATTAACATTTCTCTTTTATATAAAACAATCGGTTTAAGCATAAAACTAAAAGCAGGAATATTTACAAGCGTCACTCACTTCATTATGCACAACGCAAGGAAAGAAGAAGAACAACGACAAAAACAGCATAAACAACAAGATCAACCACCATTAATTTTAAATCAAAACCACGATTCACAAGGCAAAATCAATAAATCAATCATAAATTCAAAACAAAAAACCATATATCCAAACATCAGAAAATTATCTATATAAACAAGTTGAAACATTTGAACTCCAATTACACAGTCATATGCATAATCCATATAAATGCCAAGAAATATAATCAACTCAAGTCTCAACCGAATAAAAGTAAAAAAAAAAAAAAAAAAATGTAATAAATTCCTAGAAATGTTACATATTCACTATCATTTTTGAAAACATATACACATTTGTGATATTATTATACCTTTTTTTTGTGTATTACATATACATATATAAATATTTCATTATATAACTTTTATTGTAATTTTTTAGAATTATTCCATCTTAATTTATATTTTTTTTCCCAGATATGTTTAAAAAAAAAACCTTTTTGTTAGACATATAAAACATGTTATGAGGACATAACAAAAAAAAGACTGGGGTAGATATTATAATATTGTAAAACATAACATTAGTGATATTACTCATATGTATAATAGTATTAATAATTAGTATATTAAATTAATTTTAACTATATAATAATATCTTTTGACATTTAATATAATAACAACTCTATCAATAATAAATAATTGTCTAAAGCGGCAACAATAAACCATCGGATAGTTACATTATAATTATTTAATGAACACATTTCATTTATATCAAAATCACCTCCATATTCCCAATTGATGTCGGCTAGCATCACACAATATAATCAACCAAATGTCAAAAGATAACAACATAAATATCATACTATTAATATTAAGACATTTTCTAAAATTGTAAAAACAATTATAATAATTATCAATAAATGACGGTATGAAGGGCAATCTTGATAATACTCCAAAGGGCATAAATAGGCCTGTCTCGCCAGCAAGAGCGTCGATCGGTTACTGGTCACCATACAAAGAAGATTAACACGTTTTTTATTGTACGCCTGCGGAGTATTGACGAGACTTGTCAATCATATCGGAGTTTTAAATATTTATAAGTGTGTTCAATTATTTTAAAATATTTTTCAATTCAAGATCTGTATGTTATACAAGAAGTGAAATAAAGGTAAGAATTAAAGAAATTCACTTTTAGGACTATTAAAGTTCATCCAATATTTTATCCTTTTCTGTAATACTACAAAACTTATTAGAAGAAATACAGAAATTAGTGTTCCTGTAGACACAAAAAGTTTAATAACTAAAAATAATAAGTTGATGCTATGTCCATATTCAGCTTTAAATGAAATTTGTAGACAAAAAAAAATTACCAAAAGTAAAAAAAACATAATGAGTTTACTACGTAAAAGTCAAAGTTTTCATAAAATAAACGAGAAAATCAATGAGTCTAATGTTGAGAACAATTTAAAAGTCAGCGATAGAGATGATATTACTAGTACAAATAAAAAAACAGATTCTGACACGATTTCAAAAGAAATACTGAAGAATGTTAGGCGGAAACTAGATTTTGAAGTCAACTGTTAAGTAGAATTTGAGATTTCACAGTATGCAGTGATGAAGCAAGCTAATGAAACTTTAGAAAGTGATTGCGAAGACTTCAAACTTGATTGGACCTTAGGTGCTTCGAATAACAGTTTTTTTAGATCTGGTGAAATTAAAATTATTGAAGAGACAACTGATTTGAAACAACCAAAAAGTTATGTTGAAAGGAATTCTTTTTCAGTTGAATCTATAACAGTATTAGATGAGGTGATTGATGCTGTAACTCCAATGAAATTGCCAAGAACCATTGTCACTTGTAGCACTCCTGAGACAGACACAAAAGCACTTCCCAGAAATTCTAAAAACATTTTTCCATTGACAATAATTGGTGACCTAGAAAACAAAAAAGAAAAAAGACATAATTTTTCATATCTTAACACTATGGAGGGAACTTTTGAGTTATCCATTTATGAATGGAATAAAATTTAAAACTTGTCTAATGAAGATGATAGAATTTCAAAAGACCTTCGAAATATGTTAATTAGAGACAAGTTTGTAACCGTTAATAACTCTTGTGTTCTATCAATAAAAAGTGTTGATAGAAATAAATATGGTGAATTCACGAGTATTTATGGATACTGCAGATACAACACTTGTAAAAGTTTTAAGTTTGAATTTGGGAAAAAGACTGACAGTGGCATTAAGGTATATGTTCTTAGCAATCAAATAAACCATAGCCACGGTGGAAAATTAACAAACTTTCTGAGAGGACCAGAACGA
>NW_020272427.1:0-8515 GCF_003268045.1 Sipha flava
TACCATCAACTAGACGCTGATACCCAGCAATACAAATCAACACTTACAATGCCTAACAAAAATGGTCCTTTTAAGGACCACTTGACGCTAAATATTGGTACTTATCTTAGGATATGTTACCTCAATATTGAGGGTATCTCTAAAGCCAAATGCGAGATTATCAAAAATGATGATATTATCAAAAATTATATTCAACAATAAAGTGGATGTCATTGCCCTTCAGGATAGCCATACGAAATAAATAAATAGTTGTGGAATGGTCAAACTTATTTTTGTGAATATCTACTAAAAATATAATATTTCTTTGAGAATCTACTTTCATAAGAAAAATAATTATTTCTATGGTTTCCAAGTGTTTCGAGCATAAATTAATATATTGTTAACTATCATTGTTGTTTTTAATTTTTTACTTAAACGATAAATGTACACGCGCAAACATTTAAATGTATAAATGTTAAAAATAATTTTTACAACCTGAGATATGTTAATTCACCTCTTGAACAGTTAGCCGTGCTCGCGTTAAAATATCCTTCTAAAAACAATACAATTGTACCATTAAATTTAAGATAACCTAAAACAAAGTTGTCCATTATAATCACAAAACTCGTATCTCTTATACGAGTTCATAATTTATAAGCAGCTCGACATTCTCACGTATCATTCTTGTAATTTTACTAAAAGCCGTTAATCTTTGTTGCTGCGGCTTCAATAAAAAAAGTATAAATATTAAAGATGTTCTGAGTAAAAAATCTGGTACTAAGCCGGGTACCGAGTAAAATTGTTTATACTAACCGGGTATCGAGTATTGGCCGAGTAAAAATTTTAATACAAACCGGGTATCGAGTATAGGCCGAGTAGAAGTGTAAATACAAAATGGGAATTATACTAGTATTAAAGTATCAACTAACAATTACTGATTAAAAATTATTAATAATATAATTTAAGTTTTTAAACAGTTTAAGCAAACTTATACGAAAACATCGGACCAGAAATAAACGTTGACCTCATTCCTTTTCTCAAAAAGACTGGACTTTACAAACTAATTAAAAAAACAATATTTATATGTATAAACAATTAAAATTTAAAAAATGTATCTAATGGCTACAGCAGCCGAAGTTGAAAATCAATGATTAATAATATTAAAAAAGAAAAAATTAAAATAAACTGTTGTACTCGTATATAAAAATCATTTAAATTTAAATACTATTTTTTGGCGGTAAATCACGACTATTAGCTACGATGAGGCACATAATCTATGTCCAATTTTAATTGTCATATTCCATTTGTAATTGTTCAATATTTTCAATTTGACAAATTACATTTCTTTCAGATCTTTGTTTATAATGTACAAAAAAATTTAAAAAAAACTAAAATCATAATTCATTTTTTTTTAAATCTTAAAGCATACTTGATTATTTAATAACTACTAAATAATTATTTTATAACAGTAAAGAGCCGACATCTATGAGCCGATTCAGAGTGAAACGAAATAACAAGACACTAACCTATACCTATTTACTTCACGAAAATACAGGTACGCCTTTTATATTTTGAATAATAAATGCAATCATAATACAATTATTTTAATTTATGTTTTTTAGTTTCTAATATATTTTTTCATATAATCCATTACCTTTTTAAAAATAAAAATAATTAAGTAGCCTCGGGTATTTAAATAAAATATTTCCATTCAATATTCATTCAAATTATTAGTCTCTAAATTTATCAATTTAATTGCATTAGTATTCTTTGTTTTTTATTATAATAAATATTTATTTAATTCTTCTGCATAAGTATTCTTTAGACCCCAGGATACCTTTTTTTTATTTTTTATTAACAATTGAAAGTATAATATAATGCACAGTATATCAACCAGTGGTAGCTTTAGCATTATTTAAAGATTTTAATGAAAAATATTAGAGATTTAATCTATACAACAAATAAGGTGAAGCAGACAAGTTTCTGTAGAAATAGGAAATCCAATAATATTTTTCGGCATATGTGACATTCTTATATGAGAGGGCACTGGTTTGTTAATATTATGATACATACTGGCCTTTTTTAAATTATAAAGTTAAAAAAAACATACAGAATAATTATTACATTACGCAAAATATATAACAAATTTAAAAAAAAACATATATGTATATAAATAAATAATATTACACATCAATATCTAATTAATATTTCAAAAGTAAAATTAATCAAATTTTAATTTTAATACTCTATTACAATTTTATAAAATTTAAATTTAGATTTTTTTTATTGTCAAAAATAATTAATGTATTGTTAACACATCAAACAAAATTTTGCCTTGTATATGAAGTTCCTTCAATTTTTAAATCTTGTGTTTTAATGATTAAACGTTAAATAATCATTGAAAAAAAGGATAAATTAAATTCACCTATAGTTTCAATCAGTAAATTAATGCTTTTCGTTTGTAAGTGTTGGATTGTCAATTGAAATTGCTTATTCAGTACCTCCACACGGGTTTCACCTGTATGAGTAGTCTCTAGACCCCAATATCTCCAATATCTCTTTTTATTTTTTTTTTAAAATTGAAAGTATAATGCTTTTAATAATTTTTAATTATTATTTTGTAAGTATACAAATAATATTTAAAATTAGGACTTATTATATATTTTCCCCAGCAGCCGGGGACCAGGAGATAAAGCCATTTTTGGCATACTTTTTTTATCGGGATTGAGAAATATTTATAAATATAATAAATTGTTATAAGATATTGTAAATTATAAATATTTTTAGCCGTGTTTCAAATTACAATTCGTTGTTATATTTGTACATAGCAATATTATAACAAGCGCTATAGCCTAATAGTTTCAGTAAAAATTATTTTGAAACAGAATTATAAATGAGCGTGTATAAAAAAATCGAACACGGACATTTCGGCGCGGCCATTTTGTCGCGTTTCGGCGTTTCGGCGCTGGATAACACTAATTTACATAATACAAAAATTTACTTCTATAAAATTAATATTATAATTCACTTTTGTAGATATTGTCAAAAAATTTATAGTTTTGATAATATCGTGCATAATAAATAATAAATATAAAATTAATAATACAATATCAATATGTCACTCTAATAATAAAATAAACATGTAATATATGATTGTGTCATGCTTAAATTATGAGCAATACCTCTTAAAAATGTTAATATATCCCTATTAATATAATTGCTAACTATTTTAAAGATTCGCTAATCAACATCCAAAAATTTGTTTTTTCGGTGGGCTTTTACCAGTTTCTAATTGGCAATAAAAAAGTATCTCGACCACTCTGTATTTTTCTTAAGCAAGATATAAAAGCCCATAGTGTTGGATAAGTAACCCCCATTTGAACATTGAGTCGTCTATTAGCGGCTTCGGCATAATTATTAGTTCTATCATTTTTATTTAAAACTCGTTCGTGGACATTCCACAGATTTGGAGGAAAACGTGCATTTCGACGTCGATTTCTATGAACTCTATCTATATAATTTTCTTCAAACCAGTCTAACAAGAGTAAGATTTCTTCTGGTAATTCATCCGACAGAATGTCCATATAACACCTGGCGCCGAAACGTACCTCGCGCCGAAACGCTGGTGCCGAAATGTCCTAGATCGTAAAAAAATGTTACAAATTTAACAGACCTTAGTATTTTTTCGGTTATTGAATTTATAATTAAAATAAATTGTTGTACTCTTATATAAAAATCATTTACATTTTAATAATTTGTTTTGGCGACAAACCATGACGGTTAGCATCGATGAGACAGATAATCTATGTCATATATATACATAAATTTGTCATATTCTATGTGGGTTTGTTAAATATTTTCATTTTGACCAATTCAATTTATTACAACATTTTTTTTCTTAATATTTAAAATTAAATTAAAAAAAACTAAAATCATAATTAATTTTTATTTTAAATCTTAAAGCATACTTGATTATTTAAAAATTCTTGTTGTTTATTTTATGACAGTAAACAACCGAAGTCTAGGAGCCGATCCAGAGTGAAAAGAACTAACGAGAAATAAGTTCTTACTTTCTCCCGCTAATACAGGTACATCGTTTTTCTTTTAAATAACAACTGTAATTGTAATTTAAATAAATTATATTCATTTTTTTTATAGCTACTATTTTATTTTTTTATATTTAATCTTTTTTAAAACTTATAATAGTTAAGTATTCTCGTTTGTGTATATAATATTTTTCTTTTACTTAAATACGTTTTTTTCCATCTAATATTCATTTAATTTATTAATACTCTAAATTTATAAATTGAATTACATCAGTGTTTATTTTTTCTTCATATTTGAAATAATTCAAATATTAATAAATCGTTATGTTTATACTATTCAGGGTCGGCGGAAGGCACGTGCGACCCGTGCGACCGCACAAGGCGGCAAATTTTTTTGAATTATAGTCATCCTTTATGAATAAAAATATGTATTTTTCATCATTATGCATTATATTTACTCATAATAAATACAAAATAATGCATATTAAATTGTTTTGACTGGCACTGTGTCATATTATATTAATTAGCATTAATAATATACATATCTATTTGTAAACAATATAATTTTTTAAAGCCGCTAGATCTGTTCTGCGCAATTCACGATTATCTTTAAAGATTCCATATATAGTTCTCCAAATATGTATGTGCAATAATAATTACTGTACATTATTACTATTTGCTTATTTGGTGAGGATTTTTCTATTTTAAATAATTGTTCAATATCTAATATTATGAAATGGAAAAATTATTTCAATACAATAGAAAATTAAAAATACTTCTCGATGTCTGGCTTTAATTTTTTAATGTACGTAACCTAGATATAAATTCGTTGATATTTTATCTTGGATATTAATAAAGTGGATTATTTTTTTATTGTTGTTGATTAATATATATTGTTTAAGCAATTTCATTATAATTACTGGTTTTTAAAAATGTATTATATCCATACAATGTGTTCAGTGGCGGAAATAAAAAAATTTTAAGGGAAGATGAAGCGCCCAGAATTTTTATAAATTAAATGTACCTACAGAATTATAATAGTATTTGTATTTCTATAATTCCATTTAAAGTGCAGTGGAAAATGTATACATGTTATAACATACTCCAACTTACAAATATTTTCTGAATAATAAAATAAATAAAATAAAATATTTAGGTACGGAAGTCAGCAGACCGGCAGGGTGCAGCGTGCATCTGCCCAGGTCGAGCAATCACCACCTGTCATCGGGTCCATCCCTAAGTAACGCCACGCATTAAATATATAGATCGTAGTTCGAGCACGGCTTTGGCCAAAATCAGGAAAATGTATGTATAGAGTTGTTATTGGCATCATATAGATTTTCAGGTATATTCATATTGCCTACTCGAGCGAAAAAAAATTAGTAAGTGTATAAAAATGTTTCCTCGTGTATTTTAAATTGATTTTTTTTCATAAATAATTATTGTATTTTTTGTGCTAATTTATATTTTTGTTGTCTTTTTCTTATGCGTAGATGTTCTATACAATTTTTTGTTTGATTGTTTCAAGTTACGTCTTGAACTTCTGATCAACATTATAGGCTTCGGTTTAGGTTATTGCTTTTACTGTTTGTTTGATTTTTATAGGTCTGTTTTTGTTCTTTGGTTTGTTTGATCATTCGTATTATATTGTGGTGTTGGATATATTTGTTGTCTATTCTTTATTCTTTGTAGTTCTTTAATTTTTTCAGTTTGGTTGTTTGTAGGTAGTGTTATACAGATGATCAACACTGTTGGCTTTAAATTAGGGAATCGTTTATACTATTTGTAACATGTATGTTTTTGGTCTCTTTTTTATGATTTTGTTCTGATTAGGTAGTGATGATCAGATGTTCAACTGTATTGGCTTTGTATTTGGAAATTGTTTTTACTGTTTGTTATAGGTCTGTTTTTGCCCTTCTTCTCTTGTGGTTTGTGTTCTGTATTTGATATCCCCCAGGGAAACACGTTCTTACGTGTTTACGGGTCTTAGCAAACCCGGGGTCCCGAGCTCTTGATTGGTTGTGTGTAGGTGTCAATGATCAGCTGTTTAACTTTTTTGGCTTCGTTTTTTTTTTGTTTAGGCAGATTTTTATAGTTCTGTTTTGGTCTTCATCTTTTGTGGTTTATGTTAGGTTTTTGTTGTCCCCCAGGGGAACACGTTCTTACGTGTTTACGGGTCTTAGCGAACCCGGGGTCCTGAGCTCGTGTTTGGTTGTGTGTAGGTGTCAATGATCAGCTGTTTAACTTTTTTGGCTTCGTTTTTTTTTGTTTAGGCAGATTTTTATAGTTCTGTTTTGGTCTTCATCTTTTGTGGTTTATGTTAGGTTTTTGTTGTCCCCCAGGGGAACACGTTCTTACGTGTTTACGGGTCTTAGCGAACCCGGGGTCCTGAGCTCGTGTTTGGTTGTTAGAAGTAATGATCAGCTATTCAACTCTTTTGGATTTGTATTTGGGAATTGTTTTTACTGTTTGTTATAGGTCTGTTTTTGCCCTTCTTCTCTTGTGGTTTGTGTTCTGTATTTGATATCCCCCAGGGAAACACGTTCTTACGTGTTTACGGATCTTAGCGAACCCGGGGTCCTGAGCTCGTGTTTGTTTGTTAGAAGTTATGATCAGCTGTTCAAATGTTTTGGCTTAGAAATAGGGATTTGTATATACTCTTTGTTATAGGTCTGTTTTTGTTCATTGTCATTTGTGGTTTTTTGGTTTTTGCTAGGCATTTGATTATTGGTTTGTATTTTTTGTTGTTTTTGATAGATTTGTTGATTGTTTTTATGAGTAATAATTTTATATTTATTTTTGTTTGGTTATTTATATTTAGTGTTAAACAGCTGTCCAACTCATTCGGTGTTTATTAGAGATTTTTTTTTTTCGTTTTAGGGAAATGTTTATATCTTTGTTTTAGGTCTGTTCTTCTTTTTCGGCATCTGTGGTTTGGGTGAGTTATTTTTTATTCAATCTAAATTTATTTCGAATTATTCCAATTTTAATTAAACTGTTTTTATATTTATTTTCAGAACTTGGGTTATCTTATTTCAATATTCAATAGCTAGGTAACTATCTTTATTTATATTATTTTATTATACACTTCAAATTTTTAATCTATATAAAATCAAAATTATTTAACATACCAAAAATAAATTAATACCTTTAAAACATGCGATTAAATTTAACTTATAATATTAAACTCTAATAAATCGCGTTCATCATTTATAAATATAATTCAATTTAAATTCATCACTCTAATTTTATTCGAAAATATATTAATTTTTATTCATTTCTTTTTATATTTTTATTCAGAATTTGTATTTTTCGTCTTACAACCGTCATCAGGATTCGTTCGGTAGTCGGTTTACCTAAAATATATTGCAATTTAAATTAATGATTATAATCTTATTTTAAAATATTCAAATTTTAATATATTTGTTTTTATGTTTCGTTTCAGAACATGGATTTTTTTGTATTTCAACAGACATCAGGATTCGTTCGGGAGCCGGTTTAACTATATTATATTTCATTTATATTTTTAAATCTAATTTTAATTCAAAATATTCCAATTTTAATTAATCTGTTTTTATATTTATTTTCAGTGCTTGGATTTTCTTGATTCAAACTTCATCAGGATTCGTTCAGCTGCCAGGTATTATTCTTAATTTATTTTTATGAATTATACATGTCCATAAAATCAAGATTATTTAATTTGCATAAAATATATTAATACCTTTTAAACCTTTGATCAAAATTAACTTTCAACCTTAGTCAAGTTTAATACGGGTGTGTCGGGCAACCACTTTTAATTGTTTTGCATTTGATACCATAAATGTATAATGGAATAAAATCCAAATGCAATTAATTTACATAAAATACTAAAAACCTTTCAATCATGTGCTTTAAATTAACTCATGATAATAACTTTGATGCAGCTGTCTTTAATTTATAATGTATATTTCAATTTAAATCAATCAATATATTTTTATATCCAATTTTACAATTTTTTATTGATTTAGTTTAATGTTTCTTTTCAGAATTTGGATTTTATTTGGTTTCAACACTCGTCTGGACTTGTACGGGAGCAGGTTTACCTAAATTTTATTCAATTATTCAATGGAAATTTATAACAAAATAATCGAATATTAATTAATTTGTTTTTATTTTATTTTCAGAACTTGGATTATTTGTTTTGATTCTTGTTTTTCGACAATTGTGGTTTTTGATGTGTGTTTGTTTATTGGTTTTTATTTTTTGTTGTTTTTGATAGATTTGTTGATTGTTTTTATGACTAATAATTTAGTATTTATTCTTGATTGGTTGGTTATAATTGTTGTTGGATAGCTGTTTAAACCTTTCGGTGCTTATTAGGAAATTTTTTTTACTTTTTATTCAAGGTCTGTCTTTTTTTGGTGATGTGTTTAGGTATTTGTAATCCCCCAGGGGAACACGTTCTTACGTGTTTACGGGTCTTAGCAAACCCGGGGTCCCGAGCTCTTGTT
>NW_020272427.1:8525-13077 GCF_003268045.1 Sipha flava
AATGTATATTTCAATTTAAATCAATCAATATATTTTTATATCCAATTATACAATTTTTTATAGATTTAGTTTAATGTTTCTTTTCAGAATTTGGATTTTATTTGTTTCAACCCTCGTCTGGACTTGTACTGGAGCAGGTTTACCTAAAATATTATCAATTAAAATTATTCAATGGAAATTTATATCAAAATAATATTTGATTGATAATTTGTCTATTTTTTGCTGTTGGTTTTTCGTTGGTAGTGTTGAACAGCTGATCAAATCTTTGGGCGTTTAATTAGGGATTTTTTTTATATTTTTTGTTACAGTTCGGTTTTTGTCTTTCGATTTTGTGATTCTTTTAAGTTTATGTTGTCCCCCAGGGGAACATGTTCTTACGTGTTTACGGTTCTTAGCGAACCCGGGGTCCCTAGCTATTCTTTTATTGTTTGTAGGTAGGTATTGTTGAACAGCTGATCAACACTCTTAGCGTTATATTAGGGAATCGTTTATAGTATTTGTTTCATGTCTGTTTTTGTTCTTCGGCTTTTTTTTTGTGATTTGTTTTAGGTTTTTGTTTGATAGATTGTTGTTTATGGGTTATTGGATATATTTGTTTTCCTTTTTTATGTCAGGTATTTTTGGTTTTTTATGTTGTGTTTAATTGTATTGATTTTTATTTTTATTTTTAGAACTTGGATTTAATTTTTGCTTTATATTTAACCAAGGATTTTTTTGGAGCCAGGTAACTACTTTAATTTTTTTTTTTTTCATTAATTTCATTAAATATTTACTGGTATATAAATCATATTCATTTAATTTACATAAATTATCTTAATGTATTTAAATCATATGATTCAACTTAACAAATAATAATAATTTTTTAATCAATGACGTTCATATAAATATATTTCAATTTAAATTATTCAATCTAAATTTATTTCAAAATATTCAAATTGTAATTCATATTTATGTTTCTTCCAGAACATGAATTTTTTGTATTTCAACCTTTATCAGGATTCTTTCGGATGCCAGGTAAACCTTTAATAATTTTTTTTGCTTTTTATATCTTTAATATATAATAGAATAAAAATCAAATTAATTTAATTTACATAAAATATCATAAATTAATAATATTTAAATAAAATTTATATCATATGCTTCAAATTATCTCATATTAATAAACTCTTTATCAATAGCGTACTTAATTATAAAATATATTTTAATTTAAATTAAGCAATCTAATTTTATTTCAATTTATTCAAATCTTAATAAACATTTGTTTTTATGTTTCTTTTCAGAATTCAGATTTTTTGTGTTTCAACCTTCACCAAGATTCATTTTGAAGCCAGGTAACGCCATTCATTTATATTATTGAATTTTATACATAAATATTAGTGTTGTTTAATTCAAATTTATTTAACTTGCATAAATTATATTAAAACCATTAAAATATATGATTAAAATTAACTTATAATAACAAATTCATTAAAAGTAGAGTTGATATTTGTTTATTATAATTCACTTTAAATTAATCAATCTACTTTTATTTCAAAATATTCAAATTTTAATTCGTTTATTTTTATGTTTCTCTTCAGAACTTGGATTTCTATTTTGTTTCAACCATAATCAAGCTTGTATTGGGAGCTATGTAACAATTTTAATTTTTCTTTTTTAATCTTATATTTTAAATATTGAATAGTATTAAAATCAAAATTATTTAACTTATTTTCAATTTTTTAAAACCCTGAAATCATATGATAAAATTTAACTAATAATTTTAAACTTTTTATAAATGACATTCATCATTATAAAATTTAATTCACTTTTAATTAATCACTCTAATTTTACTTCAAAATATTCAAATTTTAATTCATTTATTTTTATGTTTATTTTCAGAACTTGGTTTTTTTTTTGTTTCAACCTTCTCCAGGATTCGTTCGGGAGTCAGGTAACGCCATTAATTTATATTATTGAATTTTATACTTTAAATATTAGTGTTGTTTAACTCAAATTTATTTAACTTACATAAATTATATTAAAACCATTAAAATATATGATTAAAATTAACTTATAATAACAAACTCATTAAAAGTAGAGTTGATATTTGTTTATTATAATTCACTTTAAATTAATCAATCTACTTTTATTTCAAAATATTCAAATTTTAATTCATTTATTTGTATGTTTCTTTTCAGAACTTGGATGTTTTTTTGTTTCAACCATAATCAAGCTTATATTGGGAGCCCGGTAACAATTTTAATTTTGTATTTAAAATATTGAATAGTATTAATATTAAAATTATTAAACTTAAATTTTATTTTAACCTTAGCCAAGTTTAATTCGGTTAACCTTTTTTAATTTTATACCTTTAATTTATAATGGATTAAAAATCAAATTAATTTAATTTACATAAAATATCATATAACATTTAAATCATATGATTCAATATAACTAATAATAATAAACTCTTAATCAATCGCGTTCATACGAGAATTTATGAAATATATTTCAATTTAAATTATTCAATCTAATTTTATTTCAAAATATTCAAATTTTAATTCATTTATCTTTATGTTTCTTTTCAGAACTTGGATTTTTGTGTATTTCAACCTTCCCCACACAGCAGATATATTTATTTAATGTTTATTAAATACTGTCTAAACATTAGTCGAACAGAAAAAAAATGTTTATAACTCATGCCAATAAATGTTATGCAAACCTTGATGATATATTTTTTATCTATTAATTTCCATGGATTGTCTGATCCATTTACCATATAGAAGTTCAAATATTGACTGTTATATAATGATTATAATATGAAAGTGATAAATTTTTTTTAAAACAATGAGTATCAGGTATAATATTATATATATTTATATATATATATATATAATGAAACTAATATAAAAAATTACAATCCATGTTAATTAATATCATAGATATTCTTGACCATTTTATGGCAATATGCTATGTAGTTTTAATAAATTTCCTACAAAGAGGTATACTGCCAATTTACTTTATCGGGAGTAATCATATATACTCATACGTAATATTGAGAAAAATAATATATTTTTTTGTGTTAAAATATATAACATATATTATATGTATCTTTTTCCTTGTATACAAAATATAATTATTTATTTATTAAACCGCAGTAACTATGGTCGTTGGCTGTAAGGGAGGAAACTGTAGGGGAGGAATAGTGAACTGTAAGTTGGAGACACATTTGTGTATGTGGGACATAGCTTTGTTGCTAAAGACCCAATGATCTCCCAGCACTTTTCAGTGACTATGGCCAGACACAACGCTACACATTGCTTATAATATACACTATATTATAATATATGATCGGGTAATCATAAAAATCTAAATCAATTAGAAATACTGTATTAAAATTAACTTTGTTTATTTTGTTGAACATAACAAGATTTACTAGAAAATAGAAAAAATTATTTAGTTGATTGTCTTTTGTAGGAGTCTTTTGATAGCAAATGGAGCTTGAACCAAATCATATTTTATGATTTCTTCTATTTCATCTTTGCATACATGTTTAAACTGTCCTTGTTTTTTTCATAGCATCTGCAATTTTAAGCCAATATTATATATTATATTTAATTAGACAAAAAAGTAAATAACAAAAATAGAAACCAGTCGTTGCCTGGATTACAGAATACCCAGAATATGTATTAGTAAATGTTAAATATTTTTAATAATAAATATTTATTATAAACAATATTATGTATTATATTGCAAATATTTTACATGCGTAAAAAACATGGAATCATAACAAATAAGTATATTCTTTCCAAATATAACACTACAAATGCTCAAAGAACAAAATTGAGTTTTCCTTTTTTTCCATTGTAAAAATAGTGTTGTAGCAACTCATCTGTACATAGTTTGCACATTATTTTGCACACCATTGCCTTGACATTTTCCCCACCTATATATGTAAGTTCCTTAACCTAGATATTAATTGTTTTGTTTTTTAGATGAATATATTATATTATAAGTTTTCTAATTACTACAAATTATAAATATTACCACACATGTTCTAAATTCATTATCACCAGCAATTTTATCTTCAAAAGTTTGTAAGTCTATAATTTTGTCTATTGGTAATGGACAGTCATTTAACTGATTGACGGGAAAATGTTCCTCAGAGGCCCGAAGCTGATCTTCCAATTGTAACTATAAAGACTAAATGATTCAAAATGACCAATTGATTGCTTTGAATTTGTTTTAATTCAATTTTTAGAAAAGCCATATTTTTATTCACATAATTTTGGAATTCCATATCCCCTGAATAAGAAAATAATAATGTATAGTAAATATTTTTATAAGACTGTAAACATTTATGAAATATTATTGTATATTATAACATTACCTGCAGGTTGTATAATATTAGAATTGAAGCTTGACAAACCTTCTACAACATTACTATTTTTAAACCATTTAGTTGGTTATCTAAATATAATAATAATTAGACATTGTTAAAAAATAATTAACAATTAATTAACACTATAAAGGGGGTATCACAGAGATATGACAAATATGATAATTTTTATTC
>NW_020272428.1:0-566 GCF_003268045.1 Sipha flava
TTGGTTTGCTCATCACTTCATAAAATGTATATATTTTAATAAATAAAATTTCGTCTAAATAACTTTTAAAAGAAAACAGCACAAACTATATAAAATACAAATGAATAATATTAGATGAAGTACGCTTTAAATATAGAAAAGTTGACTCGCATAAATACACTTTACTCTGGAGAGTTTAAACTGCATTAAACAATATACAGAGATATATAATTGATAAATATTTACATCACACTAGGAATTGTGATGTGAACTAGTTTTTTCGGTGGTGAAAAAAAAATACATTGGTATTCGCAAGAGAGGTAAAAGCGATATTCTTTCTTTGTCTGTATTTTAAATATAAACAAACAAAATATGGTAAATTATCAAGGTGACTAGGTTACATCTGCAGAACTTACTGTAGTAAATACACATCGATGAGTGGTCGAGTATTAAAGTTATTAGAATTAAAATTATGAAAATGAATTCAGATACAATCGTAGTTAAATAACATAATAATATCCATAAAGATTAAATGTTAAATGTATCGTTTTCTATGTGTTGTATACATATATATATATATATATATA
>NW_020272428.1:576-6952 GCF_003268045.1 Sipha flava
ATATATATATATATATATATACGAGGTGCGTCCCAAAAGTCATGAAATATATATATATATATATATTTTTAATGATTTATTAACATTATTGGTATATTGTATTATTAATTTTCAAAGTATTGTCCATGAGCTTCTATACACTTTTTTCACCGACTCTCCCATTTCCGGTACGTCCATTGGAAGGCCTCGACGGGAATCTCTCTTAAAGCTGTCGTCATGGCCGTTTGGATAGCTTCAATGTTGTTAAAATGATGTCCTTTGAGTGCAGTCTTGACCCTCGAGAACAAGACCGGAGCTAGGTCAGGACTGTAGGGTGGCTGCGATAACGTTGCCACGTTGTGCTTTGCTAAAAACTCACGGGCACGCAGGGACGTGTGGCTGGGCACATTGTCGTGATGCAACACCCAGAAAGCTGAAATGTCTGTTCGCACGTGGATGACCCTTTTTCTTAGTTTTCGAAATGTTCAGAGTCTCAGCTAATAACCTAACACTCACTCGACGATTAGATTCAACAAATCACTTACACGACTCCCATTTTCATCGATTTGGCTGGTTGAGGGCCGTCCAGAGCAGTGGTCATCTTCCACCCCTTTTTGGCCCTCCTTAAACTTTTTCACCCCTCATGTAACTTGCGCATACGATATAACAGACTTCCTGTTGGCTTGCCTAAGCAATTCGTAAGTTTCGGCAGCTTTTTTGTCGAGTTTTGTTCAGAATTTGATTGCCCAACGTTGTTTCCAAAGTATTTTTCATTTTCGTCGTGACGTAGTCTCAAAAGACGGGTGTACTTTGTAATGATGTGCATCATTCGATTGTAAAATACGGCACAAATATTTTATTATGTATACTATTTATATGTACGTGATTTTTAAAACTATTTCAAATAAATAAATAACGGTATCTTCGATACCCGCACGAATAACACAGTTCGAACAATAAATACTATTGACATCCCTACATTCAAAGGACCGCCCAAGATCCATGCCACCGTGTGTCCCTATATAACAGGGACACACTCCACCCTTCCTGGAGCTCTTGATCTTAGATCGTCAGTGGATGCGCATCGATCATAAGATCAACAACGAGCTTATACATGCGATTTATTTTGACTTATTTAAGTTTAATTTAAATAAAAAAATATTAAATTATTTTAATCTGTTCGACTTGTGTTCTTCGTACGAGTGTTGAAGAGTATCCCAGTTCTAGTGCAATTAAATTCTGTATTTGTCCTTTCTTTTTCAACCTCGCATCGACATCAGAAGGTCTACGGCAAAATAAGTAAGTGCTGCTTTATTTAGCTTGGCAAATTGCATAATTGCACTGATCGGCTCTCGAACCCTCTCAACCCTGAAAGCCCTCCCTTAAACAAGGAGAAAGGTAACAACCCATTAATACCTCACCACCATTCACATATATACCATCTCTCCCACTCTTCCCATTCTCAACTTTACTTCTCCTATTTTATTTTTTGTATTTTTGGGTTATTACAACTTAATCAGTGACACTGACGCAACCGATGCTCGGTATAGATCGACGTTTGGTGCACTGTGAAGGTGATAGTTTCCCACACAATCTCCAACCAGTCCAAACATGTCTCGACCTGTAGAGGCTCAATAAAAAAATATGTTTCATGACTTTTGGGACGCACCCTATATATATATATCATGGCTAATATTGTACTGAATCTGAAACTGATTGAAATATAATTTTTACTGCGACAGAAGTATAGTTTCTTTGTCATTAGAAAAATGTTATTGTTAAAAAACCGATTAGTGTTAATCCTTCAAGTATTGAATTGAAATAATAATAATAATTTACAATTATTATATATAATAATTAAATTATACTTACATACTAGTATATATTCCTTAGCTAACCACTTTTACAGAGTAAATGTATATTTTACTACAATGATCTTATTCCACACAATCAGTAATCGTTTTTAGAGTGATTTTTTTCTTATAAATCTTTTTAGTCTATTTGCATTTAAAACAAATTTATTTCGTAATAACAGCAATATTCATTGTTATATATTACTGCAGTATTTTTTAATAGAGATTATAACTAGTTTTGTACCAATGACTAACTAAAGATCAATTTCAACTAAATTATGTTCTAATAAAAAATTATGCAAAACATATAAAGCAAGAGAAATACGATACTTTATGATTCAAAATTATCTGATTATATACCGATGTAGTACGCAGTGAAGGAATATAAAAATATAAAATGTATAAATGCATTTATTTAAATTTTTTTGGTCTAGATATTAAATTTGATTGATACAGTACAGTCATGTTATTTTTGGGCCAAGTAACAATAATATTTATGAAAATTAAAGAATGTGAAAAATCATAACAACATGTCTTGTACATGGCAAATTAAGTCAATATATTTTATAGATTGATTGAAATTATATGAATAAAATATATATTACAATTGAGAACGGTAGTATAAATCAATCACATAATGCATTCTGACGAAAAGTTCTTAGATTCTATAATGTTATTAACTAGATTGATTATTATTGGTTTAAACTTATTAACTGGTGTAAACATTTAAATCAGTTCAAGTAATTCTTGTACGCTTCTTGGTTTAATCTGCTTTACCATTAGATAACCTTTTTTTTTATACTCTATAAGAACTTTCAAGTATCAAGAAAGTTATAAAAAAGAAAAAAAAAAGGAATGGATAAAAGAATTTCCTGTAGTTTAATATTCAACTCGAAACAACTGTGTACAATGCAACATCCGTCGAAAATGAAGTCATAAAAATGTACAAAAGTATATCACTTTTTTTTTTTTTTTGTAACTCAGAAATAACCTTAGAAAATAATAATTTAAGTCGTAACTATTGATCTAACTACAAATAATTATGATTGAGATGAACTCATACATCCATCCAGTTGAATAAAATAATAGGTAAAACATACATATATATTCGTAGTACCAACAAGAAAAATTGTATTTCGTAACATTTTAAATAGTACTACTAAATATTAAACACTAGGTTCGTGATACAATCAAATCATAATGATGAAATACAATAATCGAGAGTTCAATTTACAATTATTTGAAAAAAAACTTAAATCTGCGATAAAAACATCAAATACCATTTTACACAGTGTAATATATATTTATAAGATAAAATAATTTGTGATAGTCATTCAAAAAACCCAGCTACTAAGTAATTTATTTATAATCTAATGAGACTTAATGACCACTGAAATATCGTTTTAATTATTAGATAGGTACTAATATAACATAAATCAGACTGTTAGCATAAAACAGTAAATCAAATGAAAAAATATTGTACTAATTACAATTTTTTTTAAAGAATTAAATTTTGTACAGTATTTATTAAAGATATTTTATCATAATTCTTATCATTTGTAAATTATATTCAAATAACTCAAAAAAAAAAAAACAATTTTGATAAAAGTTGTAATAAAATTTGATACATTTTTATTTGCATTATTTTGAAGTTTTTTCTACAAAACAATGAAATTATGAAAATTTTTATATTACACTTTTTTGTAGGAATTGTTAAATTGTATATATAAATTTCTATATAAATTTATACTAAGAGCTATAGTTTTTGAATTAAATTAAAAAAACTGTAAAATAACCCTCAGTTATTATATTTCAACCCC
Source organism: Sipha flava (assembly GCF_003268045.1). NCBI lineage: Eukaryota > Metazoa > Arthropoda > Insecta > Hemiptera > Aphididae > Sipha > Sipha flava. The sequence goes on from NW_020272428.1 coordinate 4,229, forward strand.
ACCTGAAGGCACCTGAAGGGGTTGATTTTCATCATCCAAATTTTACCAAAATTACTTCCTCATGTAACATTATAAATTTATGGGGTACGGACTAAAAATAATTAAGTTAAAAAAATAAGGACCACCCTAATATGTATTAGGTATATATTAGTTTTATTCAGGGACTAAAACCTATAGATTTATTCGGTTCCAGTTTCGGTTTTGGTTGTTCAATTAATTTTTTAAGGGTTCCGGTTTAGGTTTCGGTTTTTTAAAAGAGTATGAGTTCTAGAACCGGTTAATTTCGGTTAATTCTAATTAATAAAGATTTATTAAAAAATAAAATATGAAATTATTTATTTTATCTTATTCAAATTATAACTGTTTTATTTCATGAAAATAGAAGGTATTATGAATAGTTAAAAAAAAATTTATAAATATATTAAATAAATATATATATATTATATCAGACTATTAAATTTCTTTGAGTTAGATTAAGTTATTTTATTCCAACTCATAGTAAGAATTTGTAAAATATTTTGTAATATTGTGAAATATTATGATTTAATGATATAAATACCTTTAATTTAAAATTTAATTTTAATTAGGAATCAAAGTTAATATTGGCTACTGTAATAGCTACAAATGTTTTATGAACATCAATTATATTTAATAATTAATAGACAAGATAGATGATATACTCATTGTAAATTGTAATATATAAATAAACATACAAAAATAATAATAATAATAATAATAATATTGAAAATTTACTTATTATATGCATAACACTATTATAGTTTACAACACAAAATAATAAAATCATAAAAAGATTTGACTTTTATTTTTCTGAACCGACAAATGGACAAACAAAATAGTCATTACCATAGTTTTACTACCTAGTCTAAATAACTGATCTAAATTAACCTTTTTATAATTAAGGTTACGGTTACGGTTTCCGTTTTTCATTTTGGAAATAAAGGTTCCGGTTTCAGTTACGGTTCCTAAATTTTAAAGGTTAACCGATTCCAGTACCGATTCTTTTCGGTTATGATTTTAGTTCCTGGTTTTATTAATATGTTTGTGTAATATGAAATATAAAAGAAAAAAATTCATCAAAAACAAAACCAAATTTTAGTCAATTATATGCAATTGTAAACAGAAACAAATGTTAACAAATTAAGGGGATCGGTTACGGAGAGATATTTTAGCCAAAACATCCAATTTTTATTCCATCATACTGATCGATGTAGTAATATGATAATACTTTTTAAAACTGATTTGAATTTTTTATTATATCTACTTGAGATCGATCAGTCTATTTTTCTCAATTTCACTGCCCTAACAACTAAAAATTTAGTTTGAATATTTTGAAATTTCGGCAATTTCAATCGTTAATTTTTCGGAATATAAATCAGGAATCTTAAAATGTGAACTGACCGATCTCAAGTAGACATTATAACAAATTCAGATTAGTTTTCAAAAATGTTATTGCATTATTGGATCAATTGGTAGGATGGACCAAAAATACATAGTTTTAGTAAAAAAAAAAACACACGTTTTGGATTGTTCATGTGCGCGACAGTGCTGCAGTGACTTGTACGCGCGTGCCGCGTGCGAAAGAGTTCCTCGCCACTACCGTTCCTTCACCTATATTGCATACCACGGTTTACGTTTGATAGATTATACATCGTAATTACACTATTCTACATATTACTACGGTAAAATTATAAAGTTTATAATAAGATATCTTGCTTATATTGATAATTTGGTATAAATGAAATGTAATTGGTATAATAATATAACGTGAAAATATTAAATAATGTTCATTTGAGCTTGGCCTCACGTCATCACTACACTTGGACTTGGTATATGTATTTTTTCGCTAATTTAAAATAGTAAGATTTTTACGTACTTTTTAGTCACTTAGATTTTATTTTTATAAAACGTGATTTGTTTTATTTATAATAATTTGGTAAAATGGGAAATAAAAAATAAAAACTATCCAAAGTGAAAAAAATTAGAGGAAATAACAAAAATTTAAAATATATTATTTATAATAATGAAAAACTAATATTAGAAAAAAAAATGTTTGCTATTTCAAAGTATAAGGACAACTTAATATTACTAAAGGAAAATGGTGCTATTTTGTAGTGTGGACGCCCAAAGGTAACTTATACTTTTTACTTCATTTTTTCTTTCAAATCAACATAATCTAATATTTTATATTTTTCTATAGGTTTTGTAGTTGATAAAACATTAAGAGACTAGGGATTTTGGAAAAATATTATTGAACCACAATGCACAACATTTTATATGGAATCTTTAGTCTCAGAAATTATAGACTCGAGATTTGATCGAGGATTACCTATAAGATTTGGTTTACCGGAACCATAATATTTTTATATATATTTTTTTAATATACTCTCTAAATCTATATACACAACGTGTATTATTATAACATATAATCTTTTATACCTACCTAAAATACCTACCTACCTAGAAAACTCATGTTTTATAATAAATACATTTTTAAATTATTAAAAATTTAATTTTGAAGGTTTTTGCAGTAAAGCTAAAAGTACGTGTGTAGAATGGCCGTCAAACAATAATAATATAGAATATAGAAGACAGTGTATGTGGGTATTTACGTAATAATTATGTTAACATCACTATGCAGTGTTATTATAGTTATTTGTCAATTGGCAGATAAGATGTAGAGTGGGTAGTACTTGGTGTAGGGCA
>NW_020272429.1:0-10130 GCF_003268045.1 Sipha flava
GATAGTGGTGTACGTGCTGTACCTCCACCTACCGCGGGACCGCGTCACTATATCACTCAAACTTTGTTCAATTCGTTATTTAATATTCGGTGGATGATATTCTAGATTTATTTTTTCTGTTGCCCAGAATAAAAATTCTGATTCGCAGCAGTATATTTTCAGGTAGGCAATCTACCTGCGGTAGATCGCGGACCTAGTGCTGTTTGTACGTAAATGTATGATTTAGGTAACTCTAATAAAGTATCAAAGTTATACCAAGTTTGACATAATACGGTGGATTAATATAATAAATTAATACATAATACTAACCTAACCTTAACGTACTAAAATCCGATGAATAAAAAATACCAAATTTTACCCTTTTTAAATTAGCCTATCTTCTTCCCACAGATCTGCACACAAACATTCATTTATATACCGTGTGTTCAGTTTTAAAGGTAGGTAACAGGAAATATTTCGAACGCATGATCTTGAATTTGATTCGGGTTTTTTTTACAGGGTACAGGACATATAAATACACATGTTTCTGATAAATTCTAATTTTTAACTTTTTTTATCTACGCATGCGCAATAAATTAAAAATTTCTTAAATGGGAACCACTATTTTTAACACTGGATTTGGATTGCTCTATTTTTTCTGAGCAACTTTGATCTTTACAGTTTTTTGATATCTTCAAAATTAACATTCAAAAAGACAGTTCAAAGTTACAAATTAGGTAATTCGTATTTATTGAATATTTCAACGCTCTATCTTAATCAAGCATTTATAAATATTATTATAACAATTTATGTGTCTCTTTGGGAAAAGCACATTCAATTTTCAAAAAACATTAATTATAGGTACGCATATCGACCTAACTTAATACAACATTTGTTACCGGGTGATTCCGAAAGAAAACTCACATTTATAGCATGGTACAAATTCAAGAAGAACCATTATTTTTAAAATATGTTTGTTCGACTGATGAATCAAAATTCATTAACAATGGTGTTATCAACAAACAAATTTGCCAATTTAATTTTTATTTAAATTATTATGTTACGTTATATTAAAAATACTACCTACATGTTGATTACGTCAAAAAATAATTTAAAGCTATTACTTTAAAGTAATATATTACTATAGGTCAATATTTATATTTCAAAATGGTTTTGAAATTTTTTTAATATCCCTATTCTATGTATACCAAATTTCGTTTTATGCTCCTTCTGTAAAATTTGAAAAAGTGGACTTATCTGGTTGTTATACTGAACCCTTCAATTGGTCACTACTGCTATAACAATGATTTACAAAACTGACGAAATTTGGTATTACTGCTCATACAGTACTTTTTTTAATGGTATTTTACGAAACTAGAAATTAGTCTGACCCATTACGTATACTCATATATTTGGTACGTAATAATAATAATAATAATAATAATATTTCAAATATGACATGTTCTTTTTTTATACTTTCTGATGGAATTTTTGTTGATATGGATGTTGTTTATTTTGTAAATAATATGATATATTGATACCTATAAAAATAAAATACGAAAAAAAAAACATAATTTCAATGTAAAGTCTGTGTTAAACCACTTTGTCCTAGGAAATGTTTTGAAGAATGGCATAATTATAATCAATAAGAAATAAATATTTGTTTAATTCATTTATGATATTAGTATTTATTTATTTAATTTATATTTACTAATATTATGTTTTAAATTAATTTGTACCTATCTTAAATCAAGTTGAAATCATGGAATATAATTTTTTTAGATTCTGAACGAAGTGAAGATTGTATTGATTTTACTATGTGTGTTTTTTTTTTGTGTCAGTGTACATCATAACTAGTCAAAATAATGCTTCAATTTTGAACTTCATGGTATGTTGTCGGTAGAAAATCAGATATTGGAAGTACTTTGGAGAGGTGAAAAGTAAAAATTCCCAAAAGTTTTCAAATGCGGCGGGAAAAACAACAAAAAAATGAGGAAAAAACTTTTTTTTTTTTTTGTATAAAACCGATTTTTTTATTTAGCTGTTACTCAAAAACCAAACATTTTAGATACTTGAAATTTTCACCAAATGTTGATATTGGCATCACCTATACGTGGTCCAATTTTTTAAAAGTTTTGATTTTTATGATATTAAAATAAAATATATTACAATTTAAGGCTGACAAATCATCTTCGTTCAGAATTGTTTTTTTTTATAATATAAAATAACCCCAAAATTTAACCTATAATGCCTAATCTATCAATTCATCTAGTCTATCCTTAAGGTGACCATATATTTTACTAGTAAAAACGTGACAAAAAGAAATATATTTTCATAATTTTGATTACAAACAATTTTTTTATTTAATAGTCATTAATAAAATTAAGTACTATCAATGTTTTAAGGAACAAAACACTTATTGATAAGTATATATAAACAATTTTTGTCATATATATATATATATATGTAAACCATCTACGTAAAGAATACTGTCAACGATTACTATACCACTGAAATAATGAATTATGAAAAATTAATTTGTGTTTGTGCTGATATCTCATTACCATAGACCTATTAACTAAATGGACTGCGCCTTCTACATCCCCTGCCTACCAAACAACTCAGACAACATCAGATAAGCAAAAAGGGGTATTGTGGAAGAAAAAATTAATTATATCTTGTTTCTTCCATTTATTATACTTCCCGCCTATCCATTAAAAAAAAACAACCATTTAGAGTATATTTTATATTATTGTTATTATATTGTATTTATAATATTAATTATAACATTTATAAAATCTCATGAACACAATTAACTAGGTGGGAATCAACTGGTTAAAAACTCATATTTACCTCATGTTTTTTATAATATTAATTGAAATAAAAATGAAATATACCTACATAAAATATTAGACTAACGTGATTATTAGGATTATAATTTTAGTTAAGTCAGTAGTTAATAGTTGAAGAAGTTTATCATCCAATAATGTGTTGAATTAAGTTCTCATAGTTTTTATTTGCGTGTTAAGTCTTCTTTTTTAATCATGTGATGCAATCACTCTATGACAATCTGCATTATTTCAAGTTGTACCTTAATTTATTGTGTGTGTGTGTGTAATAGACCTATACGACCAAGTGGCGCTCAAACCCACAAATAAGATTATAATGCTCTACCGACTGAGCTAGCCAGTTAGGTTAGTTTATATTATTAAAAATAAAGAAACACATTTTTATACACCAAACAATTATGTATTGTTATATTATAAAACACATTGTTATAATAGATAATAATAAAAAAATATAGTAAAAATAATAATAATAACAAATATTTTAACTTTCATACATGTACATGTTAAATAAATATATGGGACCATCCATTAGCATACAAAATTTAATATTTATTGGTTTCTGAAATGTACGAGTTTGGTGAAATGAGAACGTATTCTCTCTTTTGGCTGACTTCTTGAACTGTTAAAATGGTGTATCCGTATATTGAAGTAGGTTTTGAAAATGTCTCTGATTAACTGGATTAAATGATTATTTATTGGATCTTGATTGTATATGTGGTTAGAAATTTTTAAAAAGTATTTATTGATATTTATTTTAGAAAATGATTTAATAATGAATGTTTCTCTGATATTCATTGCACTGCTGGTTGTATATACTGATTGTTGAGTTCGAAATACATTTTCAGCGATTCGACACAGCTCAGTCACATCACTACTTGGCTTAATTAGCCTACCTCGATTTTTTATTGATATTAATGGTGTAGGAGCTGTACTGGATTCAGATAAAACTTGAAGACATTCTGAACATTTTGTCAATTTTAGTAATGTTTTTGTTACAGCTCCACCAATGTATTGGGTCGTGTCCATTAAATATGATACATATGGCGAGTTCTTTAAGTCCATATACAAATTAGTATCCTCAGCTGTCCCAGCTACACAGGTCAGCTCTAAATGGTTAGAATTTTTTTTTTTTTGATGCACTAGTGGTTGATAATATTACAGTTGTGTCTTGTGATATACAATTTGCTTGAGAAGAAGTTACTAATTCATTGTGTATTAGTAATCTTTTGTATGCCGCTTCAAATTGGCTGGCTGTTGGGTTATCACAAAATCCACCACGAGATCTTATAGCGGAAAAAAACATTTCAATATGGTCTTGCGAAACTTTGTAAGTTAAAATAAATTCTAATTTATTTGATTTTAAAACATCATCAAATAACTCGCCAAGACTTCTGAGGCATACTATTAAGCCATTGAAACCAGTTTTTCTTCCAGAATTTATTATTGGAATAAAATTATGTGATTTTGACACTTTATTATATACTTTGGTCTGTAGGGATGATAGATATTCAATAGACGAAGAAATGAAAGACTTAAGAAATAACTCATTATTTAAGTAAAGTGGTCTTTTAAATTGAGTTTTACCCAAAAAATTTCTAGTGTTCAGAATATCAAAAATATCATTTATTTTCTTGCAAAATTCTGAAGTAGCATTGGTATTTTGAAAATTAGAAAAATTTTGTTCACTACAATACGTTAGGGCCTTAGCAACAGATTCACTCAATGTTTGAGCCGCAAGCTTGACCTTCATTTTTTCTTTAAAAAAATTGATATGTCTTGATCTAATTTTGGTGGCCAAGTGTAGTTCAGCATTTTCTTGTAAAATTACCAACTGCTTAAATAAGTCCCATTTAATCTCTTGTCCATCTTTATCGTACAATGTTTGCCAGTCACCAAGTGTATTCCGACATAGTTTTAACATGTGACATGGATCCAAAAATATAAATATTTTTTCATTGGTGATTGGGTGCAAGAAATATGTTTTTACATCTGGAGAATACAGTTTAGCTCCTAATGAAGTAGCCATTGAAATATTTGAGGCAGCTCCATCAAATGTTAAGGTCTTCACCAGAACATCGGTATCATGGACAATGGTTAAAGCAGTTTTAATTAAATTTGCTTTTTTTTCTCCAGATAAACCATTAAGTAAAAAATAGCTGATTGGAATTTTCCAATTAGAATTAATAGCAACTAGCATAATGACGAGTGCTTCTTTTGCTAATGGAAGAGAATCAGTATCATCATTTATACCGGTTCCTAAACTTATATAGCCTTGGTTCCTTGTGCCATTAAAATGTGTACCCTGTTTAATACTGACTTTATCCATCATCATACCACATACTAATATTTTGTTTTTTAATTTCATTTTCGCTACTTTAATTTCTAGAGCATTCATTGATTCTTTGGTAAAGCCAGGTGATCCATTGATTACAGCATACCATTTGCGTAACGTTGATGGATGTGGAAGACAATTGTTAAAAACTTGTCTTACATATTTATAAGCTGCAGCTGAATAAAAATTAAGTGTTAGTGCAAAAGCCCTAAGTTCAGGTGAAATTTTCTTTTCAGTGTGACGTTTCAATTGTTTCATAATAATTTCTCTCTGTGCAGTAGGAAGATTTTCCTAAAATAAATCTAATGATATAGTACAATGTTTACAAAATATTTAATTAATTCGCTATTTCTACCTTAAGGATAGTGAAACAATTATCAGAAATTTTTTTCTCTTCCTTAAGATGATTTATCAACTGCGATAAATTTTTTATCTTCTTTCTTAGCCATGCATTTTTATTCTGCAGACTTTTTGTTTTTATTTTGAAGTCTCTTACAGTTGCTTGAGATACATTCCAATATCGTTTGCGTTTTGTTGGAGTTCTTAGATCTTCAACATTAAAATCACCAAATAAGCTTTTTCTTTTCCTAGAAAATTTTAAAATTAAGTTTAATAAATAATATTACTAAAGTAGAGAATAATTAGAAGGGCTTATACGTTTTTTGTTTAAAAAATAGTAACTTTAATTATAATACCATACTATCAAAACATTTATTGTTAAGAATACAACGTTTAACTTCATAAATTAATAAATAATACAATAAAATATACTGTATATTTTTATTTTTCATTGTATTCTTATAATGATTTATGTATTAACATTAATTATAAATACTATAATATTTATAATCAATGGTATTCATTTTTTAATTTTTTAATAAAAAAAATTAAAGTATAACATTTTAATGAAGAATGGCATATTTATTATTTTAATATTAAAATTTATATTTACATAGTGCTGGCCATTTTTTTTGGAGTAACTTGAACATTTTCACTAGGTTCACAAAGTAAATCCAAACTGTCATCTATTGTTGGTATAATTTCTTCTACAGCTTCAATGTGAGATAGCCCTGTAATATTCAAACTATCACCTTGGAGATCTGATTGTGATAATGTAATAACACTATCGCTTATATTTTCTGTCGTATCTTGAATAACAATGTGGGATGGTTCATGTGTATTCGAACTATCATATTGTTCTTTGTTGAAAATATAAACACATTTTTCAACATCAAATAATGAGGGTACTGCGCTATTAATAAGTGAAAAGGATTGAGATCTTGCAGTTTTAATAAAATCAATTTCCTTAAAGTGTTTGCTACACACTAATCTGCTATGGTTAATTTTAAAATTAGGGAAATATGATTTTATACACTTTGCCCATATATTTCTGAGTTTTTCGTCAGCTGGAAACCTTTTAACAAAAAACATAAATCTATTAATAATGATACAAGTGAAACATATGTATTAATATCTTACTTGTGTAGTTTAATGTTGCATTGTTTTGATGCAGCACCTTTACAAAGTGGAATCGAGCAAATCTTAACCATTGTGATATACAACCAAAGACAATAATAACTAAAACTAAATATACTCTACACTAAAAGTAATTAGTACAGTTAAAAATTCAAATATTATGAAGTCAAAATTCAACTATCGCAAAATTAAGGACCAGTCACAACGACAGTAGAACACGAAGTCACGAAGTGATAAATGAAAACAAACAAAATTTCAAAACAATAATCACTGCGCATACCGCGTTATTACTTACTGTTTTTTTTATCAGTCGTTATATTCATGGAATAAACGAAGTATATGTAATATTTTCTTCCCTGATACCCCTTTTTGCTTATCTGATGTTGTCTTATTAATTATTGCCCAAGGCGCAGTCCATTTAGTTAATAGGTCTATGCTCATTACTAATAAATTCACGCTTAAGTTAGTATTGATAACTAGTAGTTATAATTGATAAGCAGTAGTTAGGTTTTTATATTATATGGAGATATCTAAATGGGAATTTTTGTAATTTAACGTTAGCCACATTGGTTAGGCTTATTAATTTTTTTTTATTATTATTATAATACGGGAAATTAAATTTTCTAACCGATCTCCCGAAATTTGATTTTAGTGATATCTCGTGTTATCAAAATCGGGAAAACTGTACCAGCCCCTTCCGTCTCATATGTCTTTACAATATTTTAAAAAAATGGTAAACCCCATAATTATTGTATCAATAATATAAACATATTAAAAATTATTGCAATTGAATAACACAAATTATACATAGGTAAATTATTATTTTTTGTTTTTAACATAAATCATTTTATTCACAAAGTTATTCCGAGTTACAAATGCTCCCTCAAATATCTTCGAGTCATCCCATTTTCAAATTTTGGTCAGGGGAGAAACTAGAAAGCTTCGATGTACTTTATTTAATTTACTTTATTTAATTATTTCATATTTGATAATTTGTATCAAAATATCTAAGTAAATAAATTATTTTAATTTATAATTAGTATTTACAATTTGTGATTTTACTTAATTTTAATTTATAGAAGTATTAAGAACAATTTTGTAAATAACAAGCGTAAAAAAGTTCAATAGATAGTGTTAAAAGAAATTGATATGTAATTACATATGTAATATGAATATGTAATAAACTTAGATATTTTGATACAACTTATAAAATATGAAATAATTAAATATTTATATTTTTGTTATCTATTATCTAACCTAATTATAAAATATATAATTTATTTATTATTTATTTACTAGGTAGTTAGGATTAAATTAAATAGATGAAATATTGAATATCCACTTAAAATTATCGTATTCATAAAATTATGGTGAAAACGCAGCGTTTTCCGTAACCAGTATAGCCCATCCTAATTTAAAACAATGTAAAATTAGGAGATTGCGTTTTTATTACTTCGGCGTTCGTCCGCCAAAACGCAAGCCAACCGGCGTTTTCCGCCGCGGTTGAAAACGCGGCGTAATACATCCGTCGTGTATAGCTACTCCGATATAAATCAATGCATTTTGAAATTGACGGAAACCGCCGCGGAATACGCGGCGGTCGAACCGCGGCGGAATCCGCCGTGTATAGCCCCGGCCTTAGTATAAGATAATATATCTTAAATATCAGTTAAATAAATCAGTTAAATCGTTATGCGACTATTTAGGTCACTGGGAATTCAAAAGAATGACAATGGGAATGAAACAAAGTCCCGCAATTTTCCAAAAATTAATGACCAACGTTCTTTCAGGTCTAACACCACTTAAAGTAATGGTTTACCTAGATGACATTCTAATATTTTCAAGATCTTTAAACGAACACGCAAATAAGTTATCAGAAGTTTTTAGTAGACTCAAATCACATAATTTAAAAATCGAACCACACAAATGTAATTTTCTAAAACGGGAAATTTTATATCTCGGTCATAAAATAACAAGTGAGGGAATTAAACCCGACGAAACAAAAATTCAAGCTGTACTTAATTATCCTCCTCCAAAAACCGTAAAACAAATTAAATCATTTCTTGGCTTAAGTGGGTACTATCGGAAATTCATACAAAATTATAGCGCTATCGCTAAACCGTTAACAACATTATTATGCAAAGACGTAAAATTTAATTGGACTGAAGAATGCCAAAGGTCATTCGATACGCTCCGAACAGCACTTTGTAAACATCCAATATTAAAATACCCAGATTTCGAAAAGAAATTTTATTTCACTACTGACGCATCAGGTAAAGCACTCGGTGCTATCCTATCACAAATACACGATGGAAAAGACTTCCCCGTAGGGTATGCGAATAGAACATTAAATATAGCTGAAAGTAACTACTCTACTATTGAGACTGAACTTTTAGGAATTATTTTTGAAGTTAAATTTTTTAAACATTATTTACTAGATACTCATTTCATTATCATAACTGATCACCAACCATTAGTTTATTTAATGAACTTGAAAAACCCTTTATCTAGATTAGCCAGATGGAAATATTATTTGTTAGAATACAATTTTTCCATACAATACAAAGCAGGCTCTACCAACAAAGCTGACGCTCTTACTAGAATGTACACAATAAATGAAATCATAGAAAATACGTATGAAAACTTTATTAAAGACATAAGTACTAAATTAATCACTAATAATTATATAAAAGAAACATCAGAAAATTTATTGGATACTAATCCTGAGTATCACATTGTTTCCGAAATTTCTAAGCATTATAATTTTAAAGAAGGAATCAATTATAAGATCAAACAAAAATTCGGAATAAATCAATCACTCCCAGACAGTAAATTAATTGGCGATATACGTTACTTTAAAAACAACGACCGATTTATAATATTTATGATAACAAAAAACAGAAATAAACAACCAACATCATATGAAAACATATATGTTGCGCTCATGAATTTAAAACACTTCTGTATAGATAACAACATAAATAAACTCGTAATGAATAAACTAGGTCAATCAGACAGTTTAAAATACGATACAATCAGAGCTATAATACGATATATTCCGTAAAACAGCTATCGAGATAAACATATGCGCTTATGATAATTATACCCATGAACAAAAATTAGACATACTTAATCAATTTCATTATTCACTAATAGGAGGGCATCTCGGAATTAACAAAACATTAAAACGAATTAAACATAATTATAATTGGCTAGGAATGCGAAAAGACGTAGAAGAATTTATAAAAAATTTTGAATCATGCCAGAAAAATAAAATCTCCAATAAACACACGCGACAGCCACTTGCCATAACAAGTACCGCATCAAGGCCATTCGAGAAAATATTTTTAGATATAGTAGGTCCATTAACTCCTACTTTTTCTGGAAATAATTATATACTTACTATGATGTGCGATCTCACTAAATATTCTATCGGAACACCAATACTGTTGCCGCCGTAAAATAGCGGCCGGTCGACGACCCGAGGACATCAC